>NC_054534.1:84421094-84447774 GCF_017654505.1 Polyodon spathula | reverse complement strand
AGAAATATCAGGCAAAAGTTTAGAGTATGTCATTACTATTGGGACTCTTGACCTTTTTATCTCTATTTTTATAATATAGCAGATCATCTCTTTTTAATTTATCCACTTTTCTTAATTCCATCTCTATAATTCTTTCTTGTATCATCTTTTTTTAAGATTTGTTTTTAATACATTTCTTTGTTTTACATAGTCACTTTATAGCATATTCTTCATATTCTTATTCCTAGCCCCTTTGGGATTGCCCTTTCAGTGTATATCTGATGTGCAGAGGACATGTGTAAATACTGGTGCATGTCAGTAGGTTTACAGAAGAGGTCAGTCTCAATTGAACCTTCTTCAAGTTTTGCCATGATATCTTAAAATTCTATTTCTTTTCTTGTCCATTGAAGGTCCACCTTAACATTACAGTGTATTACATTTGCCATTTTATGAAACTGGGAAAGAGATGATTCTCCATCTGTCCAAACCCCAAAAACATCATGTACAAGCCGGATATAGTCTAAAGGTTCTCTTTTCGATTTTCTAAGTAATTGTTCTTCCCATTTGTACTGGCAAAATGCATTCCTAATTTAGATCCTATTGCCGCACCATCATTTTGTTTGTAATTGTTATACAATCAATACCTGGTGGGAAGCCATATGCCACATATTTCCTCTGCAGGAGAAACATTTACTCAAAGCTGTTGCATAGCAAATGTCTCTCAAACTGTAACTATGTTATAAAACTACCATAATTCTTGGGTTTTTCAGCAAGATTCTTCATCCAGACAGAATTTCTAGCAAATAAAAACAAAATCTAATTAAATTGTTTAAAATAGCAGTGAAGGCACTCTTTATCATATTCTAGTCACAATAAAACCCTCAGCCAGTGCCTTGGCGTTAATGCCCTTCAATCAGAAGTCTACGGTTTAAGTAGCATGAAAAGAGGCAACTGGTGCAATAAAGAAATAAATAGTTTAATAGATAAATACCTTTTCTTTTGAAAGCAGGACTAATGAGAACCAGTGGAGTGTTCAGCTCTGGTTCAGAGGATCCCCCATGGCTTCCAGTTTCTGACATTCCATGATCCCCACAAAGCACCAATAAATTAGGCAGAGAACCCTCCTCTTCCTTTAAATCAGAAAAAGGAACACACAGACATAGTTATATGCAATACGCACTGTCATAGTTTTCCAGTTAAAATATGGAAACTTCTCAGTATGTGGTTCTCAAGTGACTACCGTGAAGGTCAATTTGTCAATGATATATTTAAGATTATAGGCTGCTCAGGACCTTTCAACCAATCAGCGTGCATGTTTCGCCTTCTGTATTCCATGAGACGTCATGGATAAACCCTGTGTAACTTTCAGTTTTTACAATAACGTATTCAGCACGGTCGACACACCACCTACTTTAAAAAATAAATTAATTAATTAATAGTTGCTTTTCTACTCAACTGCAAATTCAACTCAAAATGGTGACATCACAATCAGCCACCTACCTCAGTCATTTAACAGTGGGCACACTAAGTGAGTGAGTGAGTCGCTTAGAGCAGCTCAATGAAAGAACCCACTTAATGGCATGCTGAGTTCGCTCCCTCTTAGTAGCTCAGAGCAGATTTCATTGGACATCCGATTGAGCGGGAAAATTCTTCCTCTGAGCCGCTCAGTTACTTAACGCACTCACTGTTCTCCTCATCAATCGTTTCCATCATTTCAATGAAAATGACAACAGACTAAATAAAGATTGGTCATGATTAAAAAAAAAACAAAAAAGTTAAACTGTGATTGTTCATTTCTAAGTATATTTTTTAAAAAATATATATATCTATATGTTTTAAACTTATATATTGATAGGACTGCGAACGTCTGTATATGGGTTTCAGCCTCGGTCCATTCACTTATAGTCGTGGCAATATTACCCACATGCACAGATGTTCGTCATCACAGAAAGGCCCATTTGTGTGGTAGAAATGAGATAAAAGTGATGCAGTGTGATAAATCAGACTGCAAGCCCAAACCAAGACAACAGCAAAGTTGCACAGCGGCTAATATTACCAACACGATTAAAGATTTATGACTGTCGAGTGAACAGGGTGTCTTGTACTGGTCACCTGAAACGGTTTTTAAACTGTCATAATCCCAACAATTTATGAGGGGTGAATGTATTAAAACAGCAAAGTAAAATCCTTCACATACAAGTTCTCTCCTACAGCATGGTGAAGAGGTATTGCACACAGATCACCAATCAGCAGTTCATTTTCATGAGATGCCAAGGTAGTAGAGGATTCAAATGTACAGTGAATATAATGTGCACACCAATAACCCTGTGAATAACGTGGCTGCATCATTATTATAACATGCACCTTGTGCATAACACTTCAACAAATGGGGCAAACAGTACAGTATTGAAAAAAATATCATTCAGAGGTCGTGCTACCTTTTCTCTTCATGCTTTCGTGAAATGCATATGCCCAAAAGTTTGCGTCCCATCCATTAGATACTAAAAGATAAGCTCATTTTTATGAACGTTAAAACTCTTATGCTATATCATAGTTTAAGCACTATCTGTGTGTGTATATATATACACACACACACACACACACACACATATGAACACACACACACTTTTCTTTATGCTAGCTCAGTATGCATGATATGTCAAACAATCACCCAGTAGTGGGATTCAAGGAACGCATGCGCATTGGATTAGGGAGTGGTGATGTAGAGTACCACAGGGATCAGTATTAGGTCACCTGCTCTTCCTAATCTACATTAATAACTTAGAATCTGGTACAGTAAACAAACTTGTTAAATTTGTAGACGACACAAAAATAGGAGGAGTGGCAAACACCTTTGCAGCAGCAAAGCTCATTCAAAATGATCTAGACAGCATTCAGAACTGGGCAGACACATGGCAAATGGCATTTAATAGAGAAGAGTGTAAAGTACTGCACACAGGCAATACAAATGTGCATTATGATTATAGGGGAGATACTGAAATTAAATCAGGAATCTATGAAAAAGACCAAGGAGTTAATGTTCACTCAGAAATGTCTTCATCTAGACAATGTGGGGAAGCTATAAAAAAAAAAAAAAAAAAAAGGCCAACAAGATGATCGGATACATTGTGAAAAGTGTTGAATTTAAATCAAGGGAAGTAATGTTAAAACTTTACAATGCATTAGTAAGACCTCATCTAGAATATTGTGTACTGTGTTTTCTAACATTTAGTTAGTGGAAAGATATAGAGTTAGGAACTATCGAGTGCAAAGAAGAGCGACCAGAATTATTCTAGGTTTAAAAGGCATGTCATAGGCAGACAGGCTTAAAGAATGGAATATTCAGTCTTGAACAAAGAAGACTATGCAGCGATCTGATTCAAGCATTCAAAATTAGTATTACTGTTACTATTGCTTACTGCTTTGGTCACTGTAGTACAGTCGTCTCTGGCTAAGAGAACCCCCCTGGAAAGCAAGCATAGTGTTCAAGACGCCGTTGACCACCACACACACACAAGATGAATAATTAAATAAACATGTATTACTTGTCATGACACACATGCATCAGCGCATATGCAATGAAATGAATAAGTAAGCATATGCAAATGAAAGTACTGAATAAGTAAGAAACGAGGGACACCAGACTTTATTCACCATGTACAAGTTACTGTCTTGGGGACTGGTCACCTTTCGAGTGAACAGGGTGTCTTGTACTGGTCACCTGAAACGGTTTTTAAACTGTCATAA
This sequence comes from Polyodon spathula, assembly GCF_017654505.1. NCBI lineage: Eukaryota > Metazoa > Chordata > Actinopteri > Acipenseriformes > Polyodontidae > Polyodon > Polyodon spathula. The sequence continues at coordinate 84,444,048 of NC_054534.1, read as the reverse complement.
TCCCAACAATTTATGAGGGGTGAATGTATTAAAACAGCAAATCCCAACAATTTATGTAAAATCCTTCACATACAAGTTCTCTCCTACAGCATGGTGAAGAGGTATTGCACACAGATCACCAATCAGCAGTTCATTTTCATGAGATGCCAAGGTAGTAGAGGATTCAAATGTACAGTGAATATAATGTGCACACCAATAACCCTGTGAATAACGTGGCTGCATCATTATTATAACATGCACCTTGTGCATAACACTTCAACAAATGGGGCAAACAGTACAGTATTGAAAAAAATATCATTCAGAGGTCGTGCTACCTTTTCTCTTCATGCTTTCGTGAAATGCATATGCCCAAAAGTTTGCGTCCCATCCATTAGATACTAAAAGATAAGCTCATTTTTATGAACGTTAAAACTCTTATGCTATATCATAGTTTAAGCACTATCTGTGTGTGTATATATATACACACACACACACACACACAAACACATACACACACACACCCGTGGAACTTTATACATGAATACGATCATATCTGATGAGATATGCTATGGCGTCCGATCCCTAAGTTTCACGTTAAATGCTTAACTACCGCGCTACTGGATTAGGGACCCAACTGTGTTGACATGTTACCGTTTGTGTGAGTACTACAGTGCATCAGTCTTGTCGTAGGTCACCGTCGCTGTCTGCTCTTCCTAATCTACATTAATGACTTAGATTCTGGTATAGTAAACAAACTTGTTAAATTTGCAGACGACACAAAAATAGGAGGAGTGGCAAACACTGTTGCAGCAGTAAAGGTCATTCAAAATGATCTAGACAGCATTCAGAACTGGGCAGACACATGGCAAATGACATTTAATAGAGAAGAGTGTAAGGTACTGCACACAGGCAATACAAATGTGCATTATAAATTATAGGGGAGATACTGAAATTAAAGAAGGAATCTATGAAAAAGACCTAGGAGTTAATGTTGACTCAGAAATGTCTTCATCTAGACAATGTGGGGAAGCTATAAAAAAAAAAAAAAAAAGGCCAACAAGATGCTCGGATATATTGTGAAAAGTGTTGAATTTAAATCAAGGGAAGTAATGTTAAAACTTTACAATGCATTAGTAAGACCTCATCTAGAATACTGTGTTAGAGTGGAAAGAATAGAGTTAGAATAGAGTACAAAAGAAGAGCACCCAGAATTATTCCTGGTTTTAAAGGCATGTCATATGCAGAACAGCTAAAAGAATTGAATGTGTTCAGTCTTTGAACAGACTATGCAGCGATCTGATTCAAGCTTTCAATTCAAAATTAGTATTACTGTTACTATTGCTTACTGCTTTGGTCACTGTAGTACAGTCGTCTCTGGCTAAGAGAACCCCCCTGGAAAGCAAGCAAAGTGTTCAAGACGGAGTTGACCACCAGACACAATATGAGATGAATAATTAAATAAACATGTATTACTTGTCATGATGCACGTGCATCAGCATATGCAATGAACTGAATAAGTAAGTGTATGTTAATAAACTATAGTAATAAAGTAACAGATAAACTAACTAAGATTGAGGCGATGCATCGATTTATCGATGCACTCTATAGTTTGACAACTACTGATAGTCAAGCTTGTGCATTGTTTTTGTGTAAAGGGTTTAAGCAAAAGGAAAGTTTTTTTTTTTATTAAATTTGGAATCTGCAATTATTTTTTGCATTAAGCGCAGAGCTTCTTTGCTCCCATCAGAACTGACTCACTGAATCTGCATGTAATTGAGCTCACCTTCTCCCCCCTGCCCCGCTCCATGTATGTGTTTACTGATGGGACAGCATATAGACAGGAGTCTTCAAAGTAACAGAGCAAGTTAAGAGCACTGTGCTAGAATTACAAACACTATGTCGACCGAGCTACAAATGCAATGCCTTCTGATGCTTGGCAGTTATTTTCTAAAGACAGCAGGAAAGTAAAGAAAGTAATGTTTGGGATACTCCAGTAGTAAATACACACAAATAACACAGAGTGTAACAATTTTTTTTTTTTTTTTTGTTCCTGGATAGTAAGTGTTATTTCCTAATTGCTTATGCCTCAAAAGTATAGAAAATGGCTATTATTCCCCACAAACTTTGCTTTTGTGACCAGGACAGTGATATTTCAAAATATCACTATTTCCAATGAGAAAACGGGAGCTTTTGTGTCTTTTCGTTCACATAAAGTCAGAAAAAAACAACATATGAATCCAAATTAACATGTATTTATACTAAAGTAATACAAAAATGACTACAAAAGATTTAGAAGTGAGTAGTTTTTTTTGAGATTTACGATTATACTGTAAATTTGTTGACATTTATTTTTATAGTCATCAAATCAAATGGGTATTTGCTGATTTGTAAATAATAACACATGCATTTGTAAGAAAACAGCATTTCCAAAATGAGGATTGAAACACATTAGACAGTAGATGCTTTGCTTTAAGTCGGTAGCATACAGCAACAATATAATAACACAAATATAGGCCTAATTAAACCATTTAATAAGTAGGAATTCCTAGATTGTTAAATGTTTTTATGGAAACAACCAGTATTAGATACTATAGATGGATTCAAGAATAGACAAGAAACAAAATATGTGCAAAAGAAGAAATTGCTTGACAATTACCGTAAAAACCATTGTATAAGTGGATTTTCTAGGCATTTTTATGGGGCCCTTAAAAGGAGGGAGATACTAATACACTGTTGTGACGTATTCGCTGGTGTGTCTAATATTAATCTACTGTACCAGTGCCACAGTGGGATGACTACAGCCACGGTCATTATGGCTCACACAAACTTAACTGTCAACCCGATTATTTTTTCAGGATCTAACATAAAACCACTGTTCTAAATTAAAAGTTTTAATTCTCAAGACCCTAAGTCACTCATGTTATGACTCTTTCAGACTAAAAACATCACACCTTTACTGCTTCTCAGTTAACACTAGCTATCAATCTCTATAAATTTCCTTATTCCCACCCTCCCGAGCCACTGATTTGTCAACTGATTTGTCAACATTAAAAACAAACCCCCCCCCCCCCCGGCAGAATAGGGGAGGAGTCAGGCAAACCACCTGTCTCCAATTTGTTTTAATTTGACGCCCCATAGTGAGGGCTGCTGTGGTGAAGGCTGGTCAGAATCAGCAAAGGCACTGTGGAGACCTGTATTGGATTGTGTGTGACTGGGAAACGACTTAGCCGTCAAGTAGTGTTATGTTAGGATTAAAAAAAAAGGTTTAGTTTAGCACCGAGTTAGGTTTTTGTTTGTGTTTTGTTTTGTTTGTTTGTTTTATGTGATAAATAAAAGTGTGCAAGTATCCACTGAAAAATAAAAAAAATCCTCTGTTGGTTCAAACAACTCGTGTACAACAAACCAGACAGCCAAAGGCTCGGTTACACTTGATAAAGTAGGACTGTCGGACAAAAAATGAAAATGCTACACAACAGGTTTGAAATTGCGTGTTGTTGAATTTGCCGAAATGCATCACAGTGCTGAAAAAAACTGTAAATCACTGGAGATGGAACAAAGACAAAGAAAAACGAGCTGATAGAGCAGGAACGTGTTTATGGCCCGATGTAGAAAACATTGTTTCAATGGAGTACTTTGAATTATTTTAATACATAACATATTGTAACTTATTCTACATGTCAGTGCAACACAGTGGTACACTTGTAAAGTATGTGTATGGTTCTGATTAACAAAACTAATGTATTTTTACAGATGGAAATGTAATGCAATTGTACTGCACTGTATGCGACACTAAGATGTTTTGTTTACTGGTTATTAGATGGTGCACTGTTTAGTGCAGCTGGAAGTACTGTCTATGGTACAGGAATACACACACAACAGATAAACAAGCAATGGCAGAATACAGTGCGGAAGTAATAACACGCACAGCATGCAAACATACAGGGAATACAGTACATAAACACAAATGCACGGATCGCTACACTATCTATATTTGATGTATTTTGACAGTACATTTAAATTTACTTGAACTAATTACGTAGAAATTGAAAAACAGAAGTTTAACAGTTTAACTTAAAACGACACTGTAAAATTATTAATGCAATAAAATGTTGCAAACAAGTGTTATTTCGAAACTAAAGCCATGTATTTCTTTCTTTATCGGTGTTGAGCATGTAGTGAAACAAATCTATTGTAAAAAAACTATTTTAACAGCAAAAGCTGTATTTTCCTAAACTTGAAGTATACTTTTACGCCGATGTGACATATAAAACGATTTTTATGGTAGTAAGATGTACTATACATCATTACAAACTAATTATAATTTGTAATGTTAATTATTATAAATGAATCGGAGAACATATAGTACATTACCAAAGCTACTCCTACATTGTTGTGCTGTATTAGACTTGTTTACTGACTGTACTCTGAATACAACCTCTTTACCTGCAGGATTCACAGACTACTACTCTTATTACTCCTGCCAGTGCCTAATACTGATTTTAAGGTTTCTGTTCCTACCCCATTTTATGAGCTAACCACAGCTGTTTCATCACTCCATTGGTTTCAGTTCCAATGTCTTGTAGCAGCTAGTAAACAACAGCTCCAGACTAAACCGGGGACTTCTCTGGCAGGAAATGGGCATACTAGTCCTGTCAAAGGCATTGGTAAAACTCCTCTGCAAAGCCTTTAAATAACTGTCTTCCCAAAATGAATACAATAGGCAGAAAAAAGGTTGAGTCTGAAAGAAGGGACCCCATGTATGTACTGTAGTTTATATCACTTTACAAAAAAAATAAAAATCAATAACAGTGTTTACTGTCAGCAGTAATACAGTAACCACAACAGCAACTAGTCTGCGGTTTGAATGACAAGTTGAAGAACTCAAGACAACTGGATGCAGTCTGATTACTTTCAGAAACTTTATTTCAGCATATCATAGCAACAACAAAGGTCAGTGTTCTCTAACAAAGCCACGAAGGTGGCTTTGAATACATCTTTATGAACAAACACTCTGAACAAGTTATTGAACAAACAGATTAACACATAGACAAGTTGATATGCTAAATTACTAAAACCTTTTTTTAGGACTGTCACTCGATTCAAAATTGTGATCAGTTAACTTATGGGCATTAGTTGATTCGGTAGATGAATCCGTGCACATTTCACATTTGTTGAGGTGAGATCACAGGGGACCATGGAACCTTATGTGTATCTTGAAAAATTTAGTGAACCAGTGAAGCTACAAGGATAGAGCCACCCCTGTTAATCACCAAATGATTGATTTTGTTCACTGTTAAATAAAAACTAAATCCTACAAGTTATACTCCACTTTTTGTGCGTGTACTTTGTGCAACAGGTAGGGGGCTTTTTGCCCCTTGGACAAAAGTTTTATTTATTTATTTATTTATTTATTTTTTAAATTGCACACCTGTCAAGTAGTTACATATTAGCCTACCTCCTATAACTGTCTAAACAAAAGCTGGTTCAGCATAACCGCTCATGACACAAACAGCTTTCCATCAAATGTATTGTCTTCAGATAGAAAACAAAATAGAAGAAATGGCAGTCAGCAATCCATTGATAGGTACAAAAAGAGAGGCACTAGAACTTGAAGTGCTTGATGATGGTGCTAACGTCTTGGAGAGGGGTTACAGTAAAAGGCAGCTGCCATATTTTATTGACCAGCCTAGACACAGTTGACAGCAAAATTGTATGTGAATCACTGGTAACTACCTTTCAGTAAAACCAGAGTTGCTCAAATATAAAATTAAACCATGACAACTATATAGAAAACATTAACTTACAAATGTCTGTTTATGTTCTATACTGCAGGGCTCTATCCTGGATCCTCGCTATTTTCACTGCAAATTAAGTGCTGCAGGCTGGATATAATCAGTTATCGTCTATTTGAGAGGGATTCATGCAACTATTCATAAAGTACAGTATATCATGCCTTACAAGCATATGCCCTTAACTTAAGCCCATAATTAATGCTAAACAACAAAGGGTATGATTTTCAGCAAAAAAAAAAAAGTAGCATGCACGTGATGAATGTAGCATTCACTCCAACGATTGATTACCTCATGAAGTGGTGTAGCTATAAATATCACGGGACATGTTTGAATTTATACCTCCTTCGTGTGAATATACATCATGAGATATTAATTAGCAATATGTGTTCCATTGATGGACTATGGGGATATATTTTACTGTAATGTAGGCGACCTCTAATTAGATTTCAGAGAGGCTACAGCACATATAGAAATTCCCAAATCATCCTTACAATTGACAATGCAATATTCTCCAGGTCGGGGTGACAATTAATCTACATAAAATGCCACCCTTAGGTGCCTGTTTTGTCCCCCCCCCCAAAAAAAAACACTATCTTGCCATTAGCTCTATTATACATGTTATTTCCAATGTCCTCACTAGCCCTCAGCTACACGCTGAGTAAACACAGAGGTGTATGCTACAGTAACTTTCGTCAAATTCCTATTACCTCTGCTCAGTCACATGCTCTTGATTGAACCAATTTACGCCTAGGTTTATTTAATGTCAGATTTCTGTCTAATGAGGCTCTGTTAATTATTGATGTTATTCAGGATTAAAACATTGATATTTTCTCTTTAACCACTTGAACTAAAAATGAAACCCCTTCCCAAATACCAGATTTTGAAAATAATAATAATAAATAATTTTCAAATCCTGTAATTGCTATAAAATGTTAACATATGGTGAATAAAACTGCTCTTAACTGTAATGTAATATTTTGTAACAACAAGGTCGCTAAGAAATGGAACATTCTAAAACTTGACACAATGTTACTTGTCCAAGAGGGAACTATCCATATAGTTACAAGCAGTAATTACAAAAGGAAGCACGTAAAAGACACATTAAGACTATTACGCATTACATGGATAGTGCTTAACGTGGCCCAACATATCCAAATCTGAGATAATAGTGTTCCAAATTTGGAGTTTGTAGCAACAGATTTAGATACATTAAGTGCGTTTTTATGACGGGAAAACAAGGCTTAACGTGGGTTTTATATATTTCCTCTTCATATACAATCACATAATTTATGTCATATATGGTACTCTTTGTGGGCTAATATTGTGCCAAATTTGGACTTTGTAGCTGCATTCTTTAGTACATTAAGCAATGTTAAGTGTTTTAGAATGTCCCTAAGAAATAGATACTCCAGCGTTTACAGGCAGGGATGGGCAGTACTGAAAATACATGTAATTGTATTTTTGTAATTTGTAAATATATTGCTAAAGCATTTTAAATTTTGTATTGAAAATACACATGCCTGAGTATTTTGTAAAAAAATACTCCAAATACATTGTTTTACAATGCTGCTACCCCATGGGCAACTTGTTTCCAAAGCATTTTAATGCAGAGTCATTTATATTTAGTATTTTGTTACATTATCAAAAATAATAACCTAAAACCATGACTTTTAAAAATGCATTCTGTAGGCTTAGGCTATGTGTTTTTCCCATATACATTGTGCACTAAAATGGCAGGCTATGCTGACTACACTTATTGTAGGCTGGCAACTATAATAAACTGCATGTTTTGTTTTTCTTTTCTATTTAGATTTCAGTGCTACAAAGCAAGAGACACTGCTACAGCTGGACAGTCCTCGAGAACCTCCTTCCTGCAATCACCCATGCCAGGAGCCGTGGGAGGTAATACAACTCACCAAAAAGTGCACAGGTTCAGGCCATTCATGAATTAACAATGATGGACCTGGTTATTAGCGAGAGCTTGCCACTGAGAATTGTGGAGTCACAAAGATTTTTGAACTTCATGCAGACGATTGACCCTCAGTACAAGCCTTTGTGCAGACAGAGCATGAAAAAGATCACTCACAAGGCAAGAAGCCCAAAACAAGAAATAACTGAGAAATTTGTGAAATGTGAGTCTGTGAACGCTACAGTGGATTAGTGTTCAGACAGAAAGATGCGATCTTTCCTTGGTGTAACAGCACGTCACTGAAGATGATGGTGAGGATATTAAATTGTCAACCTACACTCTGGCATGTGAACGTTTTATGAGAAGGCACACAGGAGACCAGATTGCATCGGCTTTTGATGGAATAATTGAGGGCTACAGAATCAAGAACAAACTTGACTTTATCGTTAGAGATAATGCTGCAAATATTAAGAAGGCATTCACAACATATTTTCCATATGCTGATGAGGGCACCACAGAGTGGACAGAAGATGCAGCTGCTGACCTTGATGATAACAGTACTTGGGAGTCCCTAGAAGATGTGGACCGGCAGGAGTTAGACTCTTTGTTCCTCAACACAACATGAATGTGTTGTCTTTCTTGTTTTGCCTACACAGTTCAGCTGTGTGTTGGTGATTGACTCAGACTGTGTAAAGTTATGGAAAAAAGCATGGCTCTGAGTTTACTTTAAATTGCTAATTTCTAGATAAATGCTTGTGGCAGTAAAATGCATACAGGATTTTGTGTTTTGAATTCTAATAACTTTTAATTATTGAAGATAATGTCATTTATTTCCCAATTCTTAGGTGTCAGATCTGCTATGTCTAAGGCTTCCCGAGTTACAGTGCTTCTTCACTCCATCACTGTCTTCAAAAAGAGGCTTTTGAGAAAAAACTTTGTTGAAGGCAGATGTATTCAATCCCCTAATACCACTCGATGGAATTCAGTTTTACGGCAAATGCAATCCATTGTATCACTGGACCATCAACAGCTCTCTGACACATGTAAAGATGCAGGCCATGTAGAGACTGTGCTGTTGGTATGTGAATGGGCCCAGCTCAAAGAGCTTGTTGAGGTGCTACCATTTGCTGAGGCAACCAACCTGACACAAGGTGAGGAAGTACCAACAATAAGTTTAGTGATAACCACTGTTCTTGCCCTGGGTAGACATTTACAAAACTGTGTAAAACAAAAAACGAAGTTCCTCAAGTCACTTATCACAGAGCTTCAATCCTCTATCCGGAAGCGCTGCCTGGGGATTTTCACAAGTGTTGGAATGACTGAGGAAGGAGTGGTTGACTTCAATAACAGCCATCCATTTGGTGTGGCAGTGTATGCTGTGGCTGCATTACTGGAACCTGCCTTCTCTTTACAATGGCTTGTTGATGTAAAAGTTGAAGACGAGAAGAGGTCATTCGTCTTAAAGTGAAAGGTGAGAATTGTGTACTTGTTTTGTTTTTTAACAAAATTAACTAAGCTAACTGTGTACCAGTTCCAATTACCTTTTCCCTATCTTGTTTAACTTGAATAACAAAATGACTGCGATTACTGAATTAGCCTGCAGCTCTAATTGAAGTGTCTTGTTTATTTATCAACCTATTTATTCTTCTTTTTGCTCACTGGCAAACCACTGTACTAATACTGTATTGTACATTATTCATTTAGCTATCTCAGGCTACTTATATCATTAAAATACAATTATGTGTACAACATTACAATACACAAAATAGGCAAGTACCATTAATTATTTATTTCAAGCGACAATTCATATTAATATCAAAGAAAACTAATTGTGTTCTTAATGTTGTTTATTTCTAATAATATATAGCTTGTGGTGATGGAGGCTGAGTCTGAGTGGTAGGAATACTTTTACTTCAATCACAAGTGAAGAAGACTGTGTTCTATTTGAAGATCATTCGTCCAATTTCAAGTGAGCATTCTTATTATGTTTTTAAGAGCCACCTTGTGGATGAGTGAACTTAAATGTTGAAAAAATTTGATTGAAAAGGTAATAAAACAGACAACTGTCTAAAAATGCAAAAATTCTAGCAAGAGAGTAATACCGACACAGTTAATGATAACAAATAATTTGGCTAGATCAGTATAAAACCAATGTGTCTAAAGCCAAAGCCAAAAGTTTAGCATAACCCTAGAATTATCTAATCTTGCTTCATAAAGTCGAATGAAACCTGCTGAATAATTTAATTGCCATGCTGAATTCGAATAATCTGTAAAAATCTGGTAAACTAACCTTATCAGACATGTAGTCAAATTTTATTGATTTTTACTTTTGTTGTGACATTTTGTATACCAATTTTGTTCAACCGTTTGTTCAATTATTAATGGAATAAAATGTTGCAAACAAGGGTTATTTTGAAACTAAACAAAAAATGTGTTTTTTTTTTTTTTTTTGTGTTTTTTTTTTTTTTTTTTTAATTTTTTTTTTTTTTAAAAACACAAAAAAGGTGTTTTTTTTAAATTAAAGTCATAAAAAGGGGGGAGCAACTTTGAAGCCTTCGTGACCTATAAAACAATTTTTACGGTAGTACTATTATGGCTTCTGGTAAGCTTTTGCGATATGATGTCAAAATATCTCAATTATGTTCATATAATATTTTTATTTTATTATTATTATGTCGCAATCCTAAAATTCGATGGTTATACAAAACTGCTGCCCATAGCTGTACACTGAAGACAAGTCAAGTACCACCGAGGAAAGAGGAAAGACAAAAAATATAGCAATCATTTGGCACTGAACAGTTAACTTTTACTTAAACATGAATTCAAAATTATCTATAATTAATGTATGCTGTACCTTAGACATTAGCGATGTATGTATTTTCTTCAAGATGTCATCCATTTCAGTTAGTTTAGGTCCAATCAGTGAGCTGTGAGGTCCAGTCAGGTGACCAATATGGTCCAATCCAAGGTAATGCAGTATTAAGATATCCCAGTCATCTCGTTCTAATGTGGTATCCAAATGCCTTGTTACATTATTATCGACCTGAAAAAAAAAAAAAAAAAAAAAAGATATATCACAGAAACTGGAGAGGAACAGGAAATTAAAACAAGGTAAATGGCAATCATCCAAAAAATAAAGCTGAAGCACTAACAGATAACATAGAACATCTGTACCGCACTGAAACGCAAGTTTAAAAAAAAACCCAACTACTGCTGAAACTCATCTTTAATATTAGCATCACAAGGGTATCCACGTATTATATAAAATAATAGATGGTCCTCTTCAGTGAGTTACAGGAAAATAATTACATCTCTGGTTTCTGTGACAGTTTATAAAACTCAACCTTTGGTCTTACTCTCTCACTTTCAATCTCTCTCGTGAAAGTATTTGCCCCGTCTGATTTTCTGCATTTTTGCACATTTTTCACACTGAATTTGGCCAGATCTTTTTGCGAGTTGTAGTAGTATAAACAGGGAGTCTAAGAGAAAAAAATGAAACCATGATTTGGTGCTTCTTGCCTGGTCTGCAAGGTCATCAGGCATGCAATCTTCAGGTGTGAAAGTTATTGCCCCCCTCATTAACTCAACCCAATTAAAGGGTTAGTTAGGGTCAGCTGTTTTAATACTTTGGTTAACAATCAGGCCTGATTTGAGCCAGCCCTGCCCAATATAAATCTGATTAACTTTGGCCCTTACCATCAGAGTGAAGTTGTCAGCACACAGGTTCTAGAGCAGAGCTTCTCAAACTCTATCCTGTGGATCCCCTGTGTCTGCTGGTTTTCATTCCAATCAAGCTCTCAATTACTTAACTATACCCTTATCTGAACTAATAATTAAACTGATCATTTGCTTAAATTATACATTTTTACTTGTTTTCAGCTCTTAACAGTTGCACTTCAAGTTACTTATCAACTGTTATAGCTTGAAATATGCAACTGTTCAAGAGCTGAAAACAAGTAAAAACATCTAACTAAGCAAATTATCCGTTCAATTAAGGGTCTAGTGAAGTAATTGAGAGCTCGGTTGGAATGAAAACCAGCAGCCACAGGGGGTCCCCAGGATCGAGTTTGAGAAGCCCTGTTCCAGAGGCACATGCCATGATCAAAAGAAATTCCTGAAGACCTCCGGAAAAAAGTTGTTGATGCCTATCAATCTGGAAAGGGTTACAAAGCCATTCTAAGGCTCTGGGGCTCCAATAAACCAGAGTCACAGCCACATTGTCCAAATGGAGAAAGTTTGGGACAGTAGAGAATCTTCCTAGGTGTGGCCGTCCTGCCAAAATCTCTCCAACAGCAAGTTGTAAAATCGTCCAGAAAGTCACAAAGAACCCTAGAACAACATCCCGGGATCTGCAGGCCTCTCTTGCCTCAGCTAAGGTCAGTGTTCATGACTGCCATCAGAAAGACACTGGGCAAAAATGGGATTCATGGCAGAGTAGCAAGGCGGAAACCACTGCTCACTAAGAAGAACATAAATGCTCATCTCAAGTTTGCTAAAAAGAACCTGGATGATCCTCAAGAGTTCTGGAACAATGTTCTATGGACAGATGAGTCAAAAGTAGAACTTTTTGGCCAACATGGGCCCTGTTATGTCTGGCAAAAACCAAACACTGCATTCCACAGTAAGAACCTCATACCAATGGAAAATAATGTTCCCAATAGAGATGATTCTGCTTGGATGTAAAACTTCACAAATTAAACAAGTTATGTCTTTCAGGCGACAAGTATTTGTGTTACTCGATAACCCAGACAAAAGCTTAGACGTAGCTTGGCAGTTTAATACAGAGGTGTGACAAAGTGGCTGAGAGGGATCAGGTGCAGGAGTGATGCAGTGTGTGAAAGAGATTTCAGGTCTGGCGACCAAACAATAATTCCCTGGCAGTACACACCAATGTGTACAGCACAGGGTATATAACACAGTCCCAAATAATAAATGATATCCGTCCAACAATAATACAAACATGGTCACCAGTCCTAGGTGTGTGCAACAGTGCTTGTGGTGGGTGATACAAGTTTATATTTGTGACAATGGTGCAGTGTTGTCCGGTTTAGTGCTGCCCCTTGATGACAGCTCCATAGTTGTGTTAGCTGTCTAGTCATGTACAAGACAAGACAATTAAACAAACAAAACACTCACGATTTTACTCTCTGTGGTTACTTTTACTGTCCTTCTCGGTTCTACTCACATTAAACCAAACGAAGGAACAGATTACGATTCTCCGTCCCCTTTTATGCCGTCACACATGACCCCTTGGTAAACGAGTGCAACCCCCTCTCCAATCTGCAGCTGCAACGTCGTTTCCCTTCCGTGTCAATGTGTTATCGCAACAGAATCCTGCCCCCTTCCAGGCTGGCCGACTTCCCTTGAACCCTGGGAAAGAAGTGGCAGACCAGCCTGTTCAAGGAACTCTGTTCTCGCTGCTTAGCGCCCTAATAGGTTGGGAGGGAGATTTACAACCAAGAATCATTGTATTTCTGGTCACAAGAGGGCAGGGACTATGTTGTTTTTGCCAGCACAGATGTTTTAAACATGCTTGCCCCAAGTTAGAGGCTGGGACACGTAGTAGTAGCGGTAATGGGGAGGCAGTTGAGGCTGCTGAGAGAACGGAGGGGGAGGACCTCCCGAGACCTGAGCTGCTGCCTCAGAGAAAGAGAGCGGAGGTGCCGGGAACTAGCAAGGCTGCAGCTGAACTTGGGGATGCAGCGCCGGCCGACGCAGAGATCGTTAGGAAAAAATGGCTTAACAAAACTCCTGCTGCTGCCAACCAGGTGGCGGGCGAAGAGAAGTCTGTGTGGGTGTCCCTTACGGTATCTCACGACAGCGGCGGAGGGGCTCAAGCCTCCGATGTGGTGTAGCTGAGCACCGGGGTCGATGGACAGGGGAAGGGTAGGTCTCAACTTGTAGTTCCCATGTCCGAGGACCCGGTGCCAGAAGGGAGGGAATACCCTTGGGGCTCAAGCAAGTGTTGATGACAATCCCCCAGTGATGAGACTGCATGGAGGTGGTGGAGATGCCGTGGACTGAGAGGGAGCAGGAGAAAATTAATTTAAGCTCTTTTAATTTGAACGGGTACAGAGATTTTAATAAAAGAACATAGTTATTTGAATTTTTAAATGGCAAACATTAGAACTTGATTTTATTGCATGCGATGCACTAAAACAACGCTAACCAGTCTCATTGGCAGTCTGAGTGGAGAGGCGACTATTTTAAATCACGGTTCTAATTTTAGTGCTGGGGTTGCTGTTTTGTTTTCTCCATGTTTTGGTGGAGACATTTGAAATATAGAAGAGAATGTTCAGGGTAGACTTTTAAAAGTTCCAATAAAACACGCTGGTATTTGTACTGATTTTTTTAATATTTATGCACCTAATATTGGAGAAGAGAGGATTTAGTTCTTTGGGGGGGGGGTGGGGGGGGGGGGGGGGGGGGGAGGGGGGGGGGGGGGGGGGGGGGGAGCTCAGTCAGGTACTGGGGGGGGGGGGGGGGGGGGGGGGGGGGGGGGGGGGGGGGGGGGGGGGGGGGGGGGGGGGGGGGGGGGGGGGGGGGGGGGGGGGGGGGGGGGGGGGGGGGGGGGGGGGGGGGGGGGGGGGGTAATACATGAAAACTTCTTTGTGGTGGGGGGAGATTTTTAACAGCACTATTGACTCAAGTAAAGACAGAAACCACAGGGAACCCCATCCCAAAAAACACTTCTGACCTGGTAGACATTTGGAGGAATTCTAATCCCACCAGCAAACAATACTCTTGCATTAAGCTTAACCAAAATAATCTGTCTGGGGTGCACCTAGACTGTTTTCATACTACAAAGTAGCACATTACACGCAGTATAGTGCCCAACAGCATGTCAGATCTCCATTTTATATCTGTTACTGTTTTACTACCAATTAATTCACATTAAAAATCTTGTAGGCATTTTAATACAAATTTACTTCAAGAAAAAAACATTGTTGATTATTTTTAATTGTTTTGAAAACAGTGGCAAAATGGCAAAAACAATTACAGTATCTTATAACAGTGGTGGGATATAGGGATATAAAAGATATGGATGCCCCCACAGCCGCCTTCTTTGGCCTGGAGAGGAAGACAGCAGAGCGCAAGGCAATGTGTTGTCTGAGGCTGCACAGGATAAGAGAGGTCTCCAGCCCTGCAGAGCTCAGACGTGTTGCAGTGAGCTTTTATACTGATCTCTGCAAGGCTGAGGGCTGCGAACCGGAAGAGATGGAGCGGCTTCTCCAGGGTCTCCCCAGCCAGGACAAGGAAAGCAGTGGATTGGACACTCCACTGGTCTTCCCAGAGCTCACTGCGGCCGTGGCGCAGCTCTCGCCTGGGAAGGCTCCCGGACTGGATGGACTGCCTGCAGAATTTTATAAAGGACTCTGGAGCTGTGTTGGTGAGGACCTGTACCAGGTCCTGCAGGAATGCATCCGGGACGGAGAGCTGCCGCAAGAACCGTGCTCTCTCTACTTCAGCACAAGTAAACTGGGCAAAAAGTGAAGCTTTTCTTGTTGGCAGTTGGGAAGACACCCCTCCTCCATTACTGCCTTCAGTTCTGAGCTGGATTAGAACTGGGGTCAAACTTTTAGGAATCTATTTTAGGAATGAGCAGTTCATGCAGCAGAACTGGGAGGGGCTGCTGGACAAGTTGAAGGGGAGGCTGCAGAGCCGGCAGTGGCTCCTCTCACAGCTCCTTCAGAGATAGGGTCCTTATCATTAACAATCTAATCGCCTCCATGCTCTTGGATAGGTTGGTGTGCTTGGACCCTCCCCTTGGTTTGTTAAATGAGACACAGAAATGTTTACTTCAGTTTTTCTGGAGGAGGCATCCCTGGCTGCACCCAGCTGTCCTGTATCTCTCCCGTGAGGAGGGAGGGCAGAGACTCCTTGATATCCCCAGCAGGATGGCAGCATTTAGACTGCAGGCTGCTGTTTGCCCCACAACTGAGCTGGAGAGACCTGACCTTCTATTTACTGCAGAGGGCAGGCAGGCTGGGTTTCGATAGGTAATTATTTTTAATATCTCCTGATCATTTTAATGATTCAGGGTTGGAAGGTTTTTATAAGAATATGATGAGCCCATGGAGACTTAAAATCACGAGATTGGAAGAATCACAGAGCACACCGTAGATTTTTGAAGAGCCCCTGTTTTTTAACCCTATTTTTTATTGTGAGGTTTTTAGCTCTGTTTTCTTACCCGCTGTATTTTATAAAGCAGGTTTTACTAAATTGGGGCATTTAACTGATTTTAATCTTTTTAAATTGGAAAGCCAGCAGGATTTTATCCCCTGCACTGAATATTAGATCAGTGCATTTCCTGGAGAAGGTGCTGAGCGATCTTCAGGCCTCTCTCTGCCTGGCACTCTCCCAGTTCCTCAGCAGGTTTCTGGAGGGGCGTGTGGCTCCAGAGCAGGAGCCCCTGTTCCCCGCAGTGCTAGTCTCCCCTTCAGTGGCAGTGGAGTTGGAGGAGGAGCAGGCTGGCAAGCTGCTCTCGCTGAGGAAGGTCACTGATGTGGCTTTCCGCACAATCGAGAAGACGACACTGTATGAAATCTGTGTGAAAACCAGACATTTTAATAAATTGAAAGACCTGGTGGACACAAAGTGGAAGGCTCAACTCGGTGTCCCTGATAATGAAGTTCCTGTCTGGAGGGTGCTGTATAAGCTTCCCTTGCCCAAGCACTCCGGAGACCTGCATGGAGAGTGCTACATGGCATTTTTGCCACAAACCGGTACCTGAGCTGAGTGGAGCTGGGGGTCAGTGTCCAGTGCCCTTTGTCCTGCGGCTGAGTTTTTTCACTTGTCTGTGGATTGCACTTGGCTGCAGACCTTTTTTTTGTTTTTAGAGAACCTGCTGGCTTCTTTGGGAGTTACTTTTACTAAACATATTTTAGTTTTTAGTATATGGATGGATAGATGCTCATTGGTTAACTCTGTCCTTGGTCAGGCAAAAATAACACTAATTAACCCTAGTTTATATAAACTTATATTTATGTTATCATGCAATGCTGGCTTTGAGGATCAGACTTGATTTGGCCTCCCCAGAGCATCAGCATGCACAACTTTTGAATTAATTTTGTTTACTTATTTTTTTAAATGTTATATATTTACTGGAGTTAATTAGTTCGTTGTTTTCTGTTGAGTCCCGCTGGCATAATTGTGTTCAATCTATTTATCCATTTACTTTCTTTTATTCTTCTATATGTTGCATTGTCTAATTTTAGCTGTTCTAATGCTACAAACTTTATATCATTTATGTCCTGTCCTTGACTGGTGAAGTGCTGTACTATTGGTTCATTAATTGTCTTATTTCTAATTAATGAAAGGTGGTTCTGAATTATTTTATATAAAGTTGTTCCAGTCACTCCAACATATTTTATTTAAATCACATTTTTCACAGACTATTCCATAAACAGCATTGCTATTTTTACAATAGGTATTAGTTTTTAGTGGATATGTGTTGTTCTTATGTTTAACTAGATTTTTACTTCTGTCCATGTATTTACACACTTTACATGTACTATTGCAAGTATTTGTATAACCTATTCTGTCAATTATTCTTTTATGTTTACTGTGAACTAAAATATCACCTAAATTAGCATCTCTTGAATGCTACAACTTGGGCCTTAAGAATTTTTTTTTTTTTCAATTTTTCTGAATTATGTAGAATACGCAAGTGTTTCCAAACTATCTTAGAAATATTAGGTAAAACTTTAGAGCAAGCCATTACTAATGGGACTCTTGACCTTTTTATCTCTATTTTTATAATCTAGTAGATTATCTCTTTTTAGTTTATCCACTTTTCTTAACTCTGTTTTCTGTAATTCTTTCTTTGTATCTTAATATTGTTTATTTGATATTAATATTGTGTATTTCATTTGCCATTTTATGAAACTCGAAAAGTGATTCTTCTTTATTTGTTCAAACCCCCAAAATATCACCTACAAATCATGTATGTATTCTAAAGGTTCTCTTTCCAATTTTCTAAATAATTGTTCTTCCCATTTCTCCATGTATATACTGGCAAAATACATTCATAATTTAGACCATATTGCTGTACCATTGTTTTGTTTGTAATTCCTATCAACAAATGTAAAATAACCGTTTTCTAAAACTACGTTGATCACGTTCAGCACTTCTGCTGCTGGTATTGATTTATCTAGTCTATTATATTGTGCTTTTTGACAAGCTTCTAAAGCTTCTTTAAGAGGGACACTTGGGTCCAAGGATTTTACATCCATACAACATAATTGCATGCTCTGGAAGGTTGTGCTTGGTAATTGGTAATTTCTCAAAATGTGAACTAAGTTGTTTTTCTGCTATTTCAGTTATTATGTGTGTTGGATCATCATTCGTGCTGACTGTCATTCGCATAGGGTGATTTTCTTTGTGCATTTAGGATTTCCTCTTGCTAGGCCTGTTCTTACATGGCTGCATTTTTTTTTTTTTTTTTTTTTTTTTTTTTTTTAATTCTTTTGATATATAGTCTCTCTCCAATTTCCTTAACCTCCTTTACCGATTTATTGATCATATTGCTTTTAACTTCTTTATACGTATCAGTATTATTGAATTCACATTCTACAGATTTCATATCATCTGTGTTAATTAGAACAATTCCCAAACCTTTATCTGCTGGTCTTATACTTATATCATCATCATCATTTAACAACTCAGTCACAGCTTTTTCTTCCATATTGATTTATATATAAACCAGCACTCCCACAAGATGACCACCAAGAGCGGGAACATTCCGGTAATTAACATTTCCAATTACACCTTTAATAAAATCACAATTGACAGTATCAAACTGTCTTCGTCAGCCATGCTTGCCTGGTTTTGGTCACTCGTTCCAACAACTGTCCTTCTCTGCCGGCGTCTCTGTGTATTCTCAATCACAGTCACCCGAATACACAACCAAGCGCAGTATTTATGGGCCGAGCAATCCCCCAAGGCCTGCCTCTCAGCCACTCAGATAGAGGGAAAGCCCACACACTCTCTTCCCCACCTCTCCTTGTCATAGCCATGACTGACAGGCGGATCTTACAGGGAAGCCACCCTCGTCCTGCAGTACCACGCATGCGCCAGACAGTCAGTACAAATCTCCCTGTTACAATCCCATTAAGGGATTTTTTAATTGTAACAGCACACATGTAATTTACATGCTTAAATGTTCCAGTGGTTTAATTTACGTGGGTCAAACAAAACACCATCTTAAAATACGTATTGCTGAAAACAAACCTGCGATAAGAAAACAAATTATGGCTATACAATAGCCAGACATTATAAAACTATGAACCATGGTTCTGCATCTAGTTTAGAATTTACTGGATTAGAAAAAAATAGTAGTTCCTGAAAGAGGAGGCAACATTATAAATCTACTGTTAAAAACAGAATCATACTGGACATTCATATTGAAAAATGTGAAACCACACGGTCTAAACAAAACCTTAGACCTCTGACCATACTTGCAAGAAAGTTTAATAAGAGAAAAGATAGTTACTAAAGTATCTTTAGGTGAAACACAATATAGCAAGTGCATTTTTGCAGAAGTCAAGTTTTTTTTGACAAAATTGACTTAATTGCTGTCAGATAAATTATGCTTTATAGTGGTAAGATGATCCATGTTTCTGTAATAAAATTACCCAATTACTTGTAAGAATTGAAAAAAGAAGATAAATGTTGTATTTTGCTTTTTCTTCATTTTTGATTAGATAAGCAGATTTTGCTTTAAATCCAGCCAGATCAGAAATGTTTTTAAAATATTCAATTTGCATAAGTTTTTTTTTTTTTTTTTTTTTTTTTTTACATTGGAAGTTTACTGTGTTTTATAATATATGCATTGCTGATGTCTATATATACACATCCTTTTTTTCTTTATGAATATTTTTGAAGTTCTTATAATCGAATTTGCTAATTAAATAATTATTTAATTAGAGAGATGATGTACATAAATAGGGTTGTTCTTAAATAGCAAACACCATCCACCTGACGAAGACACAAGAGTGTTGTGGTGTACAGCTATCTGTTTATATGCTGCTTTTGTTTTTAAAAATAAAATGTAGTAAGTTAATAATTTGCAGTGGTCATGTTCTTATAAATAGAAGTCATATGATAAGTGTGCAACCTAGACCTCTCTAAAAGGTCTACCATCAAGATACAGGCCAACAGCGATAAAAGTATCCTTATTTAGACTTTTTTTTTTAAATGTAAAAATTGCCTTATGTTGGTTTGTACCTCTAATAACCAGCATTGTGGTGCACTTTATGCCCTCTAGTTTATGATAGACAGACAGACAGACAGACAGACAGACAGATAGATAGATAGATAGACAGACAGTTAATTACACGTTTGAATATACATATGACAAAATGGCACTAGTTCTAGCCAGTTTTAGGTTAAAGTCCATAGTGCACACAGAAAATCATTTTTTGGCTTTCGGGGTCTGTGGCAAAGTGCCCGCCCCTGTGTATATTTTGTGTTATGTGTTGTGTTTTAATGTTGGTGTATAGTCATCGGTACACAGGATATAAACGGGTCTGTGTAACACGAGTGTTTAAAATATTTATTTGTATTTTGTCACAAGGATTGCACAGCACTTTACGTGTAAGTAAAAAGTAATAATATGTGAGCAAGGGGAATTGCACTTTATTAATTCAAGTGCAGTTGTACCGTGACTCCAATTGAATGATTGATTAGCAATTGAGTCTCGGTACAGCTGCATAAAAGCAGCATGTTTTCACTCAATCAGTTGTGTGTTCGGTGAGTGGAGAACGGGATTGGAGACGGAGGTAATAATAAGAATAAGAAGAATAATCGTTAAATCAGCTCACCATGTTTGTCTGTATAGTTCGTTTTGTTTGTCTCTTTTGATTGGCGAATGTGTCGTGTCCTGTATTTTTGTTTGTTACAACCTTTTTATTTTCTGTTCTGTTTATTTATTAAATGCTGAGCGAAACCATTCACTCAGCTCCACCTCTCTCGTTGTTTATTTCCTGGCTCTGGTCTGACGACACCCACTCCGGCTGTCTTTGTGACACGTGGTGTCAGAACCTGGACAACAGCGCCTCCAAGCGTCAGACCAGGGATACTGCGGGTGGAAAATTAAAAAAAAAAAAAAAATGGGATGGGAGGAAGAAAGACAGCCATGGCGTAATCGCCAGGAGGAGTTATAGGAATGAGGGGCTCCATGGTGTGCCTCCTGCATGGAGTATGGGCACCTCCGGGAAGTTTGCCCCTATGAAGACCCTCTCTTTTTGTAGGCCCTCGATCAGGGAAAGGTGGAGGATGCGGAGGAGTGGCTTCACCTGAAGGCCGCAAGACCAGTCCACCACTAGGAGCTGCCTCTGCCTCCTCTGACTGCAGTTTCTAGTTTAAAAAAACTAAAAAAAAAAAAAAAAAAAAAAAAAAAAAAAAAATGGAAGGCTGGAGCTGGAGAGATGGCTGCCAGGATCTGGAGGACCTCCTCGGTGGTCTACAGGACCAAGGCTGTAGCCTTGCCTGTGGGGAGTTCGGGCACCTGGTGGTGCGCTACCCCTACCAAGAGGGAGAGGAGGGACTGGCCCAGGAGAGGAAGGTGAGGAGGAGGCAGAAGGGGAAAGGGAAAGGCAGAGCATCTACCGCCCAAGTCTCCACCAGCAGAGGAAGAACGCCTGCTGGTTTTGCCTTCAGAGCCAGAGGGAGAGGAGCCGTCTCCCGTGCCAGAGGGAGAGGAGCCGTTGCTGCCGTCTCCAGCGCCAGAGAGAGAGGTCCCACCCGCTGTCTCCAGAGCCAGAGGGAGAAGCTGCCCCAGTCCCCTGCAAGTGAGGGAGAGCTGCACCAGTCCCCTGTAACAAGGGTAGACTACACGCTGCTCCCGCCTCCATCGGCAGGAGCAGGCAGGAGGAGCCGCCTTGGACTCTGCCACCTTCACCTGCAGGAGACTACTCGCCTCCGCCACCTCCATCGGCAGGAGCAGAGCAGCAGGAGCTGCCTCTGCCTCCGCCACGTCCACTAGCAGAGGATGAATGCCTGCTGGTATCACTTCCCCCACCAGCAGAGGATGAATGCCTGCTGGTATCACTTCCCCCACCAGCAGAGGATGAATGCCTGCTGGTATCACTTCCCCCACCAGCAGAGGATGAATGCCTGCTGGTATCACTTCCCCCACCAGCAGAGGATGAATGCCTGCTGGTATCACTTCCCCCACCAGCAGAGGATGAATGCCTGCTGGTATCACTTCCCCCACCAGCAGAGGGTGAATGCCTGCTGGGATCACTTCCCACCAGCAGAGGATGAATGCCTGCTGGTATCACTTCCCCCCCACCATCACGAGGAGAGAAGCTGGATCTGCCTCTGCCTCCATCACCATCAGGGGGAGAGGACCAGGAGCTGCCTCTCCCTGCACCAGAAGGACCAGGAATACATGCTGGCGGTCCTCAGCAGCCCTTGAATAGGCTGCTGAGGGAAACACGGGGAAGAACCTCCTGGCCACAGTGGCCGAGAAGCGGGCCAATGCCCACACCCCAGCTTGTCCTGAATCCCTGCCTCGCTTCGCCCAAAGATGCCTGCCTCGCTTAGCCCAAGGATGCCTGCCTTGCTTCGCCCATGGATGCCAGTTGCTCCACATTGCCTAGGGTTGCCAGCCGCTCCGCATCACCTAGGGTCGCTGGAACTGCTTCGCCAGGGGTTGCAGTCAGCTCTGCTTGGCCGCAGGGATCAGTGTGGCCGGAACCCCACCAGAGGGAGCTGCAGTTATGATAAAGACCACACTTCCCCTCAGCAATTTCGCTGCAGGAGTTCTCGGGGCTGGAGTCCCCCCAGAGGGAGCTGCTGGCGATAAAGGGGGGAGAGGTCAGGAGACCACCTTCCCCCGCAGCAGTTTTGCTTCCGGAGATCTTGGGGGAAGTCTGGAGACCACCAACCCCAGCAGCTTTTCCGCTGCTGGACTTGCCCCGGCTGAAGGAGTCAGTCTGGGAGATGTCAGCACGTCTGCTGACAGCCGCACCACTGGCAGCATTTCTGCATGTCTGCTGACAGCATGGCCAGTAGCAACCTGGCTACTGGCAACACTGCCGCCCATCAACCCCTTAAAGTTCCTGTTCTTGGCCCAGGACTTTCAGCGAGACTTTTGGGATTTTAAGGGGAGAGGTGGCCACTGAGGCCATGTGTGCTTTGCACAAGGGGGGGTATACGTGGCAAAGTGCCCGCCCCTGTGTATATTTTGTGTTATGTGTTGTGTTTTAATGTTGGTGTATAGTCATCAGTACACGGGATATAAATGGGTCTGTGTAACACGAGTGTT
>NC_054534.1:84348594-84418594 GCF_017654505.1 Polyodon spathula | reverse complement strand
ATTGAAATTTAAGCAGTTCAAGTCCAGTGAATAACCTGAAATGGTACAAAGGTAAGTGGTAAACTGCCAGAGGTTAAAAAAAAAAGTTTAGGTTACCAAAAACTGAAAAATAATGTACATTTCAGAGTTATACAAAAAGGCCTTTTTCAGGGAACAAGTAATGGGTTAACAACTTACAGCTGTTCTGCAGCAATGGAAGTAAATTAAGCCTTGAAAGTTGATGCTAACAATTCCTACAGGTGTCCCAACTTTTGTTGATTACTTACAAACCCTCTGTCTGTATAAAAGCAGTGTTGGAACAGACTGTGTTACTACACCCTCTTAAGCATTATTTGGACAGTACTGTACTGCAGGAAGTAGTATATTGCTATCATAATGGCGAGAAAAAGGCAATTAACAAAAGGAAGACAGACAGACCATTATAACCCTTAAAAGTGTAGGTCTTTCCTTTAGAGAAATTGCAAAGAAAGCCAAGGTGTCAGTGAGTACAGTTTCCTACACCATCAAAAGGCACTTGGAAACTGGAGGAAACTCTGACAGGAAGAGGTCTGGCAGACCCAAAGCCACAACAGAATCAGAAAACAAGTTTCTGAGAGTCAACAGCTTGCGTGATAGGCGGCTCACAGGACAACAGCTTCAAGCACAGCTTAACACTGGTCGAAGTAAGCAAGTCTCAGTTTTAACTGTGAAGAGAAGACTTCGAGCTGCAGGTTTGACAGGTCGAGTGGCAGTAAGAAAGCCATGCTAAGATGGCAAAATAAGAAAAAGAGGCTTGCCTGGGCCATGAAGCACCACCAGTGGACTACTGAAGACTGGAAGAAGGTCTTATGGACCGATGAATCAAAATTTGAAATCTTTGGTTCATCACGCAGGGTTTTTGTACGCCGTCGAGTAGGCGAAAGGATGGTTCCTCGGTGTGTGACATCAACTGTCAAACATGGAGGAGGAAGCGTGATGGTCTAGGGCTCTTTTGCACAGAGTGAGTGGCACCCTGAACCAAAATGGCTACCACAGCACTTTGCAGCGCCATACAATACCCTCTGGTATACGCCTAGTTGTTCAGGGGTTCATCCTACAGCAAGATAATAACCCAAAACATACCTCCAGGCTATGTCAGACCAACTTTAGAAGAAAAGAACAAGACAGTAGGCTTCAAATCATGGAATGGCCAGCACAGTCTCCAGACTTAAACCCCATCGAGCTGTTTTGGGATGAACTAGACAGAAGGGTGAAAGCAAAGCAACCTACAAGTGCAACACATTTGTGGGAACTTCTGCAACAGTGTTGGGAAGAACTTTCCGAACAATATTTGATTTCCATTGTAGAAAGAATGTCACAAGTGGGTTCGGCTGTTATATCTGCAAAAGGTGGCTACTTTGAGGAGTCAAAAATTTAGATTAAATTTTGTTAAACAAAATGATTCCATGATTTATTTCCTTTTTTATCTCCAATTGTTTATTTGTTCTATGCTTTAATTTCAGAGTACATTGAGACATTAAACTGCGTAAATTTCAATAAAAACTGGAAAAATGGAGGTGTTCTAAATCTTTTGACCGATAGATAGAGATAGATAAAAACTTCAATTTACTAAAATATAATCAGATTGTAATGTAAAATAGGTGACTTTAAATTCATGTTGTGATAAGTTCAGATCTGATTTAAAACAACAGGCAGGCCTGGTTGCTTATTGCTTGTTTCTGGTCATTTCAATATACACCACCCACTCGATACATCATAGGTGTCGAGGTCCAATATAAATCTGCTATATATCGAGGGCCACGACATAGCGAGAGACCCATAGTAAAACAAATAGGCTAACAAATTCTGTACAACCACTCCCTCATTTTATCATGGGTATCAGGGTCCAATATAAATCCTCTACACAACCCGTTTTTCCTCATTTTTTTGTATAAAAAGCAGCAAACCGTTTTAATTCTTACTGCAGAGTCTTCCTCTCCTTTCTCAAATGCACAAACCCGCTGCATTGAAAGAATCCATTCCCAACATAAGAGGCTTGTTGCTAGGCAGCTGACGTCACTGCCCTGTGACTTTTGCTAGTGCACTGCTGCTGCCACAAGTGAACACCTCGTTGGTTAAAATAAAAAAATGCTTCAGCTTAGTTTGCTTTGTGTTATTGTGCAATGTGTGTGTGTAACAGTATGATATATTTTAATTGTTTTGTACATTTTTGTTTGTGATGTGCAGTACGAAATACAATGAACAGTAATTCTAAGTGAAATTGCCTATGTACATTGTAGCTAATGCATACTAAGTTAGACTGTAAAAATGGGGAGCCAACTCCAGGACTGCGATATATCTGAATCAGCAGTATAGCGAGAGGCGATAACAAGGGATGGGTGTACATGACAAAGTGGGTTTCTGAAACAAGGACTAGGTGCAGGGGTAACGGAATACTGGGTTTGGGACAATTAATGGATTGATACCATCGATAGCGAAGCACTACGTTATCAATTTGTCGACAAACTCTTCATAAAAAAATGTTATAGGCAGCTAAAAACAAACAAATCACAAACCATGTTTGCCTTTGAGTACAAGGAACGTGAACTGAAGAAAAGCTGCATGCAAGTAAAAGTTATTATTAAGGCTATTAGAAATACCCACAACACGTCCACTGCTAAAGCTACAGCACATGAAAAAAGAAAAAAGAAATACAGGTGAAACTCAATTTTAATATTGCAAAAGCCTCTGACGTAACCATTTCTAACTGGGATATTGAAGCCTGAAGTCTACCAGACCACATATGAAATATTCAGGAAAATGTTTGTTTTCATTAGCAACTGAAACTAGTGCTGCATAAAATCACAGCCATTTTCTGATAGCACTAGAACCCAGACGGCCGTCTTTTGCTTAAAACATCATCATACAAAAGATATTTTGCAATACTTTGTGGCTGCATTAAAGCATAGCAAGTGTTCAGCTGTAATACACTTAGTAGTACTGCAGCACCTAGTTTACAGAAGTTATTTGTATTGTAGCGTATGATGTCTCGCTGCTATTTGTACAGTACAGCATCCCAAACAAATTTTTAGACAAAATATTATTGTATTTATTTGTATAAACTGTGCATCTATTTGCACACTGTGGGAATACAGTACAACAAATACAGTAAAAACACAATTTTCACCCACTGAACAATAAATCATATTTAATGTTGTCGTAAGTGGTACTGTATACCATTTGCCATTCAAATTATCACTCACGATATACACTATTGTGTTTCACTGCTAAACACATTTCATCAGAAAGGAACTTGATCGGCCAAAGAAAAGTTTAAAATATATAAAAAGAAAAACAACAAGCTTTACTCCGCCATATGTATAAAATGTGTGCTAACAGGATCCTTGTTGCAAAATCAAGGATGGCCATGATGAGCACATAAGAATTGCTAAACATTCAGGTTCATGGACAACATTGGTTATTAGAGGTTTGAGAGGTCTGAGTGCACACCAGCATTAGATCTCCATGCCCTCTTTTCTCAAAAGTGGCATTGGATTGTTTTATCATAAATCTCACTCAAAAGAGATCACCTCCAGAATACAAGGGTGGAATACAAGGGAATTAGTTGTTTTTTGGCTAATGTATTTGCTTGAAATCTGACAAACTGTCACTTCTTCTGGTGGGGTACACTTTGCCCCTGTGATTATTTTGTTTATTTTGTGTTTGTGCTGTTATTATTTAAAATGAATGTTTCTTGTGCAGATTTTTAAGGTCGGCAGGGAAGGGTTAACTGCCTTCCCTGCCAAATCAGTTCACGTGCAGAATGTGACTGGGCTCGATCGAATGAATAACAAGCAGTCAAGCCCAGGCACAGCTTGCATAAAAGAGTAGATCAGCTGCTCATCAAGGTGAAGTGTTCAGGAGGTGGAATTGAGACAGCGAGACAGCAAGATCTGTAAAAATATAAGCAATTGCTACCTGTGCTGGTTTTACACCAGCATGACATTTGTTTGTTTTGTGTAACTGTTTATTTTAAATTGTTTTTGTTTCTTATTTTATTTATTAAATATGTGGACCAGCGCTTCATTTCAGTCCTGTGTGTGTTCCATTTCCTGGTCACCCACAAGCCACCCGGGTCACACTGCCCGAAGAAACAAATACCATGGACGGCTCTACATTTTGATTGGGCAGGATTTAAATTCAGTTCTATGGCTGTGATTGAATTGCTTGACTCATTTTACCTTTCAGAGAAAATCATCCAAATTTGAACAAAAGTTAACTTTCTAGAACTGAACAAAAGCAAAGCTGACAGATTATTTACATTTTATATAACCTTAAAAAAAAAAAAAAAAAAAACGTCCTAAAGCACAGCATTTACTTTGAGCCCCAGTTACTATTATGTGAAATATCTTACCTCTGTGTAATCGGACACAAAGAATGAGGTTGTCCCATCCTGCTCCATAAAGTGCTTTGGGAACAGTCTCAGCCAAGTGTCGTCTCCATAAAACACCATTTTCTTCCCTGCGTTTTTGGCTTGCCACATCAGATTATCCTCCAATAGTGAAGGGGAGTTCAGGTTCATGACTACATCAATGAAACCTGGAATACTTCCAGTCATCAGTGCCTACCAGAAAAACAAAACAAAAAATTGATTTATAATAATATCACGGGTAAGTTCACAGAAATATTGGTACAATAACTCAAACCAAATAAATGCTCAAATCTACCACATTTATGAACTATCAATAAACATTACACCGGGCCAGTAAAATGTGCATGGGGCCAGAGGCGTTAATTTCAAGCTATGCAATCATGTCAGTAAATCACTTTGTAAATGAAATGGTACATGCTTACTGTCCTTAACAAATTAAATAAAATAAAAAAATGGATTCAATAAAAATGTGCAAAATGCACAAATGTTAGCTGGGCAGTAAAGTAAAAGCCACCTTGTCTGAAAAACTAAAAATATATTGGTTCATCCAAGATCAGTGCTCATGACCAAAAAAAAAAAAGACAGTACAAAGGAAATAAACTTTTCAGTACTACCTAGTGACTGAACCACCTCTGTTGGTTTGCTGTGCTTAGGGGTCATCTGTTACTCCTAGGAAAAACAAATGACGGAGTGGGCCATTTTTTCCCCATTAAACCAGTTGAGGCCCCTGCAATGGCCCATGCAAGACTGATAGAACACTCACATGTGAAACCAGTCTTGGCAGTCACCACTGGGGCAACCCAAAATGAAGAACAAATCTCTCAATCATTCTACATGAATACATGGATAGCATTTACTGCAAATCTTTTACCTATCTGTAGGAGCAAATAAATACATTTGCACTTAATTTATGTTTGCTTTCTCTTCTTGACCAGGGAAAAGACAGAGCTACAGCCAAACTTAAAATGAGTCTACATTACACTGCTGAAGACACCAACCAAAACACTGTCTACCTACTACAGCTGGATTTCTCAAGAGCATTTTATAGTACCAGGAAATTCACCTGGATTCTACAGCACTGTAAAACTGCTTTTATAAATTCAGCTTTGGCTTACCCCAGTGGAGTATAGGTTGAATAAACTGACCCCTTAGAACCTTATAAATGTTTCTGACGTTACAGGTAAAAAAATCTGTCTCATTAAACAAGGGTTTTATAAGTCTCACAGCCAGGTTTTATAAATCTCACTATGACTTTTTATGCAGATCAACTGCCTTAAGCTAACCCTTTTATTCCAACAACATTGATTTTAATTTATACAATGTTCAGATGGACATTCTCCATGAAAAGAACAGGCTATTACGACATGAGGCAGAAAGAACCACATTGAGGTAAAATGTGAGCATAGATTCATTATCAGTGAACAAAGTATTTGGTTCCTGGAATGTTTCTTTGTGTTCTCTTGATTTTATATTGCATCATTAGTTTTCAGCTTATAAGCAAGCTTTATAATCCGAAGTGGAAGTTGAGTTGCAATGCCACCTTCTGGCAAATCACAGAAAACACTGAGAGTTTCTCTTTAAAAATAGCACTTTGAGACATTCAGTTTTAAAGTGCCAGACTGTCTTCATAATAACTGAGATCATCATTATGGATTAAATTATGCTTAGGGATATTGCTATACCATGTTGTGGGGCTGATGTAAGAATACGTACAAAGTTATTTACGTCTGCATAACACCCATAATTGGCGTTTTGCACAGGCAAACTATGTTTAGCGGCCGTAAAGTGGGACTTTATATAAGCCAAATTTTTAATGGCCACTAAAGAATGTTTTTCACCTGGCGTGGTACACCCGCTATCACTTTGCCATCATTAATTAATTTAAAAAATATAATCAAATTAAGAAAAGAGCATGGAATTGGGCAGGGATCTGGAATACTAAGCAGGTGCAAACATTATAATGAGGTATCAGGATTTTGAATATTGTGTTGTCAAACACCCATGGAAATGATACGCAACCTCAACATTCTGGTTGTAGTTGTTGCAGTGAAATGTTGTACAGTGCTCCCTTATTACAGTCAACATGCCTTACTAAACTTAACCAAATGTGAATCATCGATTCAAAATTAACGTTACCTTGATACGAGGCATGGTGACAGTGGGTGCCCTTGCTTTGGCAACAAAGCTGTGAGATGTCCCTCGCTCCACCAGATGTCTGGTGTAGGGCATGAACTGTTTTCCTTTGGGTCCAAACACAAAATCTTCCCTGAGTGCATCTATCAACATAATGACAACTCTTTTAAACAATGGAGGCGGAATCTTGGTCCAGTTTGCGACATTACCTAAAGAAACAGAGGCAAAATAAAATTACAATAAAGAGAAGCACTTTCTTTTTGGTTTTTAAATCCTTTTTACTTGAAGAATATGCATATGTTCCTACACAAGAAGCAACTGTACAGTATGTCCTGTGTTGTAACCCGATTTATTTCCCCAAAGGAAATAAGTGTATTGAATTACAACATTTCATTGTACTGAAAAGATCTCAGTTGAAGCAAGTTTCCTTTTTTTTGTCTGCAATGCACATGTTATACACGTTTTATTAACCAAACTGGCTCACCTTGAGATTCTGTTTGGGAGCACCACCAAAGGTAAAGTATGGATTTACAGATTGAATAAATCAAATGCTCCACCATAGTTTGTTGACTTTGTTTTTTGCACCTCCCGCCGATTTCCAATGAGGGAAAAGTGGAAGTATTCTTGCTTAACATAACACTTTTTTCAAAAATAACAGCAAGACTAGTTTTATTTTAATTCTTCGTGTTGATTTTGTTTTTAGACTTTCTTGTGGATTTTAGATCATTTAAAGAAACAAGAGAACATAGTTTGAATGTAAAGCTGGATCGTGACTTATGCAGCACTGGCAAAACAGTATCGTTATTATTATGGGCTCACAGTCACTGCATTAAAAAGGCAGTAGTCTTTGTGAGGTTGCATGGGAAGTGCGAGATCATAGTAAACACGTCTCTATTCTATACTGCTCAGTAACTCCTGGTGTGTTATCGCGTATTGTTTTTAATTTACTTCTTACCTGCCAAAGGTTCTGTCGGGAGATCTGCCACCTTGCTCTTTGCTGAAATGGAAGACTTGACAGGAACTGGGAAGTATCCTCGGAGAAAAAGGGCTATCCCAAATACTTCTATTATCAAACAAAAAGAAGCAAAAACAGACGAACGGATTCTCATTTTCTGGATTAATTGTATGCAGAAATTAAAATAAAAAAAACTGAAAAAAGAACAACTGGAATAAAAAAAAAAAACTCCTTTTAAACCACACTCTATAACGACGACCAATTTCCGCATGTATATTTGCATTTCACGTATTTATTCTGTAAGTATGTCCTGCATGCGCAAGTTGCGCTTGATATACCTTTTCACAGTATATTAATTAAATAAGGCAAAACAAGCGCACGACTTCAAAATGAGTAACATGTAAACCCCATATAGTGACTTGGTTTGTGTCAGCAGCATTATCAACTGTCGGAACTTCCGGGTTCTCTTCAACTACGGGTCACCAAGGCGACCAACCACGGCGATTACTACCGAAGTATTATGCAGCTAGTGCTCTGACGTCGACTCACAACACAGTCATTTCAAAACCCAGATACTGCAATCACCACAGCTTTGGAGGAGGCTAGATTAGCATCTCAAAACGAGGCCTTTTAATCTTTTATCCACAGCAAGTAATTACAAATTATGTAGCATAGTACTGTACGAATAAACAGTATGTAGATGCTTGCATCCACTAGGTGGAGCGCCAACATTAGGGGAAAAAAAAAATCAAAAAACTATATGGGCATTAAAAAGAAAATAAACATAAAAAAACATTAAAAACACTTGCACTGTAAGTAAAAGAAACATCATGCACGTTTAGTACATAGAGTGACACAGTGTTAAAAAGGCTACAAAGAGGGCAGAAAGTGAGGGATGTATGCTTCCAATTTAAGTTGTTCAGACTCCTTGGTTTCTGCTATGGTGAGTACATCTAATGATGTTTACAGCCATACACAACAACATTGTATTATCTTTAGTTTATCGTTCTGACTGGGAGAGGGGTTTTGACAGTTTGACAGAATTGCTGTCGTTCTTTGTCAACATCTCATTCTTACCCTGAACACTGAAAAATATGTAATGGTTCCCATTTCCAAAAAACATTACTCCAATTACAGAAAGGGATACAGGCATGCATGGGATTAACAAGGTATCCATCTGGGAGCTGTTGGATATTGTTTTTATGGCAGACAGAATTAAAACTTCATAATGTCATATGGATAATTTTAAGCTTCTGTAAATGGATGCTTCTCTGCAGTAAGTATCTATTTTAATGCCTTTGGGGAACCTTTTTCATAGATGAGTTTTTTTTTTTTTTTTTTTTCTGCTATGAACATGGAATTATCCCCACAAGGTAAGTACTTAAATATGTGGCATATATATATATATATATATATATATATATATATATATATATATATATATATATATATATATATATATATATATATTGAGCCAGCTGCCCAACATTTCGATATGTTGTACATATCTTTCTCAAGGGAGAGGAAGGTGATCTTGAGTGATTTGACAAGTCTCTGTAGTAGTCTTTTCCCCTGTGTTGCTAGCTGTTTGCGGCCAGTCTTTTTGTTTGTCCCTTGCTAATGTACCCTTCTCTGATGATCAATGTCTTGGAGCAGTCTACTAGAATGCTGTGACTCCAGTTAATTAAGGATCATATTTCAGTTCGCAGTTACTCTTTAGCACTGTTCAGTGCTAGTGCAACTGTACATATAGCAGATGGCACTATTGCAAACAGATACATGGGTAACAGGTCTGTCTGAACTACACACATTTTGGTTCAGCAGCAGTAAAGTATGTGTCTCTGTATTTTGTCTAAATATCAATATACCACACTTACCAACATGACTGTTCTTGCTATTGTGGCACCTGTTGATAACATACCCACTTACAAGCTTTTGAATGCTGTTAGATGTTTTCTGTCCCCCCGGTTCTGGTAGACTGTTGCCAGTGTGCTGCTTCCACGGCTTTATAGTGCTGCAGGAATCACAACACATGATAAACCTATTTTGCATCTTGAATGTGATCCCAAATCCAGTCAGGTAGACAGACCTAATGAAGTGTCTAGGCCTTGTGTATTTATAAGCAATCCATTGTGAAACAGAATAATTAATACTGATTTGCCCAACTAGAAAACCATCACAATAGTGTACAAGCTGACCTAGAATCCTATTATGTTCTGTATTTTACAGAAGGCAGTGTGATCCAGTTGTTAAAGAAAAGGGCTTGTAACCAGGAGCTCCCGGTTCAAATCCTGGCTCAGCCACTGACTTACTGTGTGACCGAGAGCAAGTCACTTAACCTCCTTGTGCTCTGTCTTTCATTTGAGACGTTGCTGTAACTGACTGTACAGCTGGTACATAGTTCACACACCCTAGTCTCTGTAATGCCTTGGATGAAGGCATATGCTAAATAAACAAATACAAATTTTAGGCTATTCTGGACACATCACCTAAAAAAAGATAACATGTTGCTATGGCAATCATCCTGTAATGTGCTGTTGGAAAGCAATTATGAGGAACATTGTGTGCGATATGGCGTACAGCCAAATTAATTCTAATTCCCCCACTCTACACAGTAGAGAGAATGCTACTTTAGATGTACAATGGTGACCATTCATATTTCATAACTCACATTTATAGTCATTCTTTGTGACTTACCATAAAAATGTGGTGGAACTTTTTTTCTTTCTAATATGCATTTGCTTTCATAAGAATACCTGTTGTATATTTAATTGTTTGTTTATTAACATGTAACATGTTAATGCCAAGCAAAATAAAGCTTTAATAGCATTTTATTTTAAGCTAAATGCTATAAGGAAATTGGTACACTAGGAAAAAACTACAGTTTTTAAAAAGATAAGCAAAGCTTGCATTAAGAATACTGGTATGGTTAGATGCTCGAGAGTTAAATAATTGTTTAATGTTCAAACAGCCAAAAGGAAATGAAACAATGCATCCGAGAAATTTTGAAACGTGCACAAAACGAAGGCAAGCAAAACATTAGTTAACTTTCATACCTGTCAATATTCACTTTAATACTTCAAAACTAATCACATGTTAGGGGTTTTCTATAAAATTTGGGGACAATTGGGAAGATGCAGTATTTAACTATATATTGCGGCTGTACCTCTGAGATGCTTTTGTGGAGCGTAAGGGTTTTACTGTGAAGGCCTTGACAAATTTGTCCCACTGTGTTTACATTTAATTAAATCAGCTGCTTTCACTGCTAAATATATGAGTTAATAATAATAATACTCAAACAACAAATAAAACGTGTCTTTATTGAAATAAACAAAACATAATAACTGTTATACAATTAATTTAATAAAAGTGTGTTGGCCATTAAATATTAAAAAACATTACAATTGTAGTTTGAATGAACAGTTTGTCTTCATTATTGTGACATTAATATGATTTATATCCTTGAGAACCAAAAATATGAATCATTCCGATGAATGATGTAAATCATCAATAATGCAAATGATGAATTATTAACAGTTAAGTGTGCAGCTATCAACTTAATGAAACACAGATGACATCTGAAGTATTGGCCACAAACAATTATTCAATCAATGCATGTGTTGAATGAATAATAAAATATGGCGTTTTTTTAATGACTATGGTGTTATATGATACTACAGTATGGTACATGCATTTACAACTGTAAAAAGTTCTTCATACTGTCTCAACTTACTCAAGTTTTTTGTGCCCACCTATCCTACTATCTGTGCTAAGATTTTCTGCTTGACATTGTTTTGTGATTGCAGCACTAGTATTATATTGAATATTTTACATGTATTTAAAGAATACAGGGTCTAACTGTTGTAAAACTAGCAATAAATGCCTAAGCATTATAAAGTTAGGGTATATAGTTGTAACACATTGTAGAAGAAGAAAAAAAAATACTTACTGTAAGCATTGGTAGGGGTGTAGAAACCGAGTGTCCAGTCCAGCCCACTGCGACCACAGACTCTTCGTCACTGGGGACTGCAGTGCCACTTCTTCCCAGGGGGCCGTCGCTGGTCCACCAGCCACTGTTGGACGGGCCAAATATCAGGTTCCACTCCCTGCCGTTGCTTCCCCTCTTCGTGACCGACAGTGTTCCTCTCCCGGCAAGCGACTTCTCCGGCCCCACTTACCGTTGCTTCTCTGTTCGGTTCCAGGTCATGGCCCTCTCCTGTCTGGGCCATCGTCCGCTCCCTCTCCCGGGCCTCCCTCTTCAGGCAGTGGTTGCACTCCTCTCCATTGCAGCGGTGGCAGGAAAAGGCATCTGCTTTGGTCTGGCGAGCCCCAGCCATGTGCTGGATCCTGAAGTGGAAGGGCTATGCTGCTCAATCCAGCGGGCGACCTGTCCCTCCGGCTCCTTCAAGGTCAGGAGCTATTGCAGTGCTGACTGTCTGGATGATAAAGTGAAGACCACACAATTAGTGCCCGAAGTGCTGGAACGCCGTGAACACTGCTAGTAGTTCCCTCCGGGTCACTCAGTACCACCCCTCTGCCTTGTTGAGGATGTCCCTGTGAAGCAAATGCAACGAGAAAAGGGCTGCTGCTCAAGAAATATATATGTGTGTGTGTATATATATATATATATATATATATATATATATATATATATATATATATATATATATATATATATATATATATGAGTGTGTGTGTGTGTGTGTGTGTGTGTGTGTGTGCCACATGGGATGTAAGGAGGGCATTTCCATTGTCCATGTTGCATACAGACAATTTCAAAGAGGTCAGTTTGTTTTTCATTTGTCCGTCGGCAGCAAAAAAAAGTGCCGTAGAGACCCAGGCTGACACTCCCGAAAAAAAAAAAAAAAAAATGGGTCCCATTTTAACAGTATTTGAGAAGTTGACACCGCTTAACTTATTAAAAACATTGTTTTACAAAACTGTTTCAAAAATGTTCTTTGGCATGTTAAAATAGTAGTACATTAAGTTTGAAAGTGTGATTCCAAAGAGTAATCAGTCAAATTTTTGTATTTTATGTAATAAATAACGGTAAAATTGCATCCTTTTTCCTCAATGTTTATATAAAAAACTTGTACTCATTTTTTTGTAAAGAAAATCAAGTGACAGTCATCACTAAAATTGTATAATTATATTTAATGAAACCAAAACCAAAATATCAGTTTCACTTTAATGTTTTATTAATTGTTGTTTTTTTATTTAAAGGTTTTCTGTGGGCTATGCATGTGTATCTTATGTAGTTTTTACCAAATGCAAACCTTTTTTTTTTTTTTTTTTTTTTATTTCAGTTAACACTATGGAATTTGAAAACATGTTTTTGTCAAGTGGAAATGGGACATGTCACATGGTGTGGGATAAAGTGTCAGATGTCCAGATTTCTGACATGCCAACTAAAAGAAAGCAAGCAAATGACAGCACTGGATGTCCCTGTGAAGCAAATGCAATGAGAAAAGGGTTGCTGCTCAAGAAACTGTCAGTTTATGTAGTAAATCCTCTTTTTTTGGGGGGGGGGGGGGGGGGGGGGAAATTGGGGGATCTAATTCAGAAGAGATTAACTGTAAGGTACAAGGCCCCATTTAAAAAATATAGTACATCAACATAAAATACCTGTAATGCTTACATTAACTGACATTGAATGTCAGATGTCCCTATGTAGATAATTTACTAAGGACTTAATTAGAGCAGTAGCACTCTGAATTACCAATATAAGAAGAAGGGTATTTTTGTTTTTTAATATGCAGAATTTATTTTAGTATGAATGATTAATTGTTCTACAGTTAGAACTATGGCTAGCAAATCAACAGCATTATTGTGATTTTGACTTCCTGCTGAACGTCAATGTTGTCTGTCTGAGATAAATGAAATTTTGTGATTTTGATTTCCATTACTGAGAGTAGATGTTAAACTTCATGCTGATTTGAACTCGGTTCTCGCCAAGATAAGCACCAACTAAGACATAGCTTTGCAGTAAACTAATGTGATCCATCTGCATCTCCATCCATTTGTGTTGTTTTCCATCTGATGATGTAGATATCCTTCTGTCTGGTGTTGATTGCTGAAGTGTAATGCTGGCTCCAGGGATCAGCTCATTTTACCTCCCCAGCGCATCATTACTGTTATTACTGTTTTTTACAAACTGTGTCCTTTAGATCCCCGTCGTACCATCTCCCTAGACTTTTCACTGGCTTCTCGGACACTTGGTATTGCCTCACCATTAATGTAGAACCTTTTATCTACTACTTTACCTTTAATTATAGAGATGCTCCTTGATTTAGTGGGCTTGAATTGTATTCATGCCCATTCAATGTTATTGGTTAATTTGCCCAATAACCGATTAGGGCAGGCTACTGTTGTAGTCACTGTTGTCATGTCATCCAGGTATGCTCGAATTGGTGGTAGTCGCATTCCAGAAGCCAAGCATTCTCCCACTACCCATTTGGATGCCCTAATAATTACTTCCATTGCCATGGTAAAAGCAGTGAAGAAATGATACATCCTGCCATTATTCCAACTTCTAGGCATTGCCACGTAGTGCTGAATTCTGAAGTTGAAAAGCTAAATTGCAAATCTCCAAAGTAGGCTTTCACTAAATTTGTTATTGTTGTCGGTACACTGAAAAAATCAAATGCTGCCCAAAGAAGTTCATGTGGCACTGAACGATATGCATTAGCCAAATCCAGGAATGTCACATGAAGCTCCTTCCTCTCCTTTTTTGCTGATAGAATTTGTTGCCAGATTACGCTGATGTGTTCTAAGCATCCTGGGAAACCTGGAATGCCTGCTTTTTGTACTGAAGTGTCAATGAAGCAGTTTTTTAATGGGTAGGTTGACAATCTCTGAGCAATAATGCTGAAGAAAATCTTGTTCAACGTTTAATAGAGAAATAGAACGAAATTGACAAATGCTTGTAGAATTTTTTTCTTTTGGTATAAAGACTCCACCTGCTCGGCGCCATGCTCTTGGTACAACCTGTTTTTCCCATGCCACTTTCATCAAATTCCACAGGATTCGTAGAACTCCAGAAGCACTCTTGTATACTCTGTATGGAACTACATTAGGCCCTGGAGACGATGATGCCCTTGCTTTTTTCACAGCTTGCTCAACTTCTTTCCACTTAGGTGCACAGTCCTCCATTTGGTATTCAGGTGGATTGATAGGTGGGATATCTCAAGGAATTGACATAGTCTCCTGTCATTTTTAATCTGTATGTGTATTCCTCCAAATATCTTTCCAGCTCAAACTTAGATGATTTTAGGTGCCATTTCTATCATTGGTGAATATCTTCTTTACAAATTTGAATGGATCTTTATAAAAGTTAGTTTTCACACGCTCTTTCTTTTTGTAGTGTTTCTGTAGGCGCTCAGCTCTGCGCAATGTTGCAAGCTTATCTTTTATGACCCTTTGTAACAGATTGAGAGCCTCCTTCTGACTTTGTTCTGTTTTTCTCCATTGCTTCCTCAACTGCATCCTTTCTCTAACTAAGCGTTCAATCTCCTGCTGCCATCTAGACTTTCCAGGAATAGTTTGTACTTTTTCCTTCCTTTTTTAATTCCAAACCTCTCGCTTCCATATGCGTAGATGATGTCCCCAAATTTATCCAGCTTCATTTCAACTGTTCCATTTAACCTTTCCAAAGTAAAACAGTTTTCTCACACAAGCTCTTGGCCATTTAACTCCAGGCTTGTGCCCGTTGAGGTTAATTAATCTTAGCCCCCCCTGCTCAGACATGTTAATCCCCATAATGAAAGTGTCTACAATTACTGAAATGGTTATGCGTTGGTCTATTGGGTTATTCCAGTATGACTGTTTCTGTGTCTGTTGCACATTGACCACTAGCTGATGTTTAATGTAGTTGTTCTACACAGAAGGGGGACTTGTGAGAAAAAGGGTTGTGGCAGTAAGAGTTAAAAGATTGTATATGTCTTGATTATTAGCCTTTAAATTGACTGTTTTTTTTTTTTCAGGAAGTTCATTTGTATAAATTTGATACACACCTCTATTTGCATAATCAGAATGCTGGAAACCAAATGGAAACACACTGTACCTGCTGGTTACAAGCAATCTGTTAGTGAACATGAAAAAGTTTGACCAGATCAGCTTTGAGGAAGGATCCTTTTTCATTGGAGACGAATCTAGAGAATGTTTGCAGAGTGAACATGATGCCAATCTAGTTACTAAAATTGGATCTGAAATAATTTCAAAGACTTACTTGTCATGTACTAATATTTTGATTCATTTGCTGCACAAGACTTGTGCAATATGCACTTTCGAAAAAAAAAAAAAAAACACATGTTGAAGCAATGTGTGTGTTGTTTTTTTTAATTAATTTAAATAATAAGACTGGTTCTGAATTTATTTTATATATATATATATATATTATATATATATATAATAAATATATATAAATCCCCCCTTATAGGTTTTTTTTCAGTCAAGTCATTCATTTTTGGCGATATGATGGCCAAGATAAGAAACTTTTAATTGCTTTGTCATTTCTCTTTACAAATATCCACGTAACATTTAGGTATAATTGTTGTGCTACTTTGATATGTTCCATTGATATTAATACAGTTCAGTCTGTTTTGTGCGAACATATAGAATTAAACAAAATGAGTGAAAATGGAACTATTTACTGGCATCAGTCAGTGTGATTATGATGTGGGATTTGAAGAGTATACTGTATTAACTATTGTCACTTTACAGGCAAGGAGTTGATGTTGTTGCGCTAAACATGAATTGAATGGAATGTATTTTTCTCTTGCTAGATGTTCCAGAAAGTTATCAGCATTCTTGGTGGACTCTGAAAAATACAAAGCTGACCAAATGAACAGATAATCTCTACAACCAAAAGGATTTGCTGTGGACAATAAGACATGTTCTAAATCCTTTGTGATTGCATAGGTCTGTGTGTATCTCTTATTTTGTAAAGACACCTCCATAACCCATCTACCCTTACACTTGGCAGCAAAACAATTTTTTGTTTCACAGATTACTGCATGTAGCACAGCTTCAAATCTGAAATGCATTATCTGACTTGCGTGATGTTTTTTTTTATTTTTTTTTTTATTTTACATGCACTAAGTCAGTGCCTAGAGTAATTTAATGAGGACAGTCCGTAATAATGAGGAAAGAGAAAGCTTTGACTTGATTTCTTTCATCATTCTATGCATTTCAATATTCATAGTCAGGCATTGTGCATACATACACTTTTAATGCTGCTTCCATTTTCCTTCAAGACTGATGGGCTTATTGTGTTTATTTATTTATTTATTTTTTTCAGTGCAGGACATTGCATATTTCTTATTATTTGCCTGGTTTGTTCTGAATAAAGGAGTTTGTAGGTTAAATATATAGTAACAGTAACACAAAAACGAATAATGAAGTAATAAATAAAACGTACCATAATGTGAATTATCTGTTTAGTTTTGTAAGCATTTTTGTCTGGTAGTAATTATAATTTGATTTATTTTTAAGTGTTACATTAGATTTGGAATCATCAAAAAATGCTTCCAATAATAAAATGTGATGTTAGGAATCAGATATAGGTGATACTGGTATATACTCCCACCTCCCCTCCCCCCAAGAGTCAGTGAATGCACATATTTTTGTGTATAGTTTTCCAACCTGGTTGTCTATACTTTTTTTTTTTTTTTACTTTAAAATCTTTTAACTTGAAATTATTAGATTGATGTATGTTGGGCACTATTTTATTTTACAGCTGAATATATTTTTTACAATATAAATCAAACTGAAAACATCATTGTTTTGTATTATTAGTATTATTATTGTATATGTATTTTCAATTTGAATGAACTACAAAAAAATGCTGCTTGATAAAGACCTGGTAATGAAGCACTCAATTAGTCGTATTCAAGTAGCATCCTTATTTGAAACAAGTTGTAGCCACAAGAGTTGTATTTTAATACAGTATTACAAATGTGTTATTTGACTACAAAGAGTAGTTACCACCTTCACTGTCACATGAATTATAGAAGTACTGAAGTGCTTAAGTAAAATATTAAACAGCTTAGACTTTATTAATGTCTTTACCTCAATTAAGCAATTTGTGTTTCTCAATGCAAGTACAGTATATGAAGCTTCTGTAATAGTTTAGATAAAGTTTTGCGAGGGGCAAAGACATTCTTACCTGCCCTATTTTAACGCGTGTTCTAAGAATGATAAAATGACAAAGACACTAGCAAGCAGATGCAGCAAGTTCTAACTGCCAGTAAAAGATTTCAAATCCATGTCGTGTCACTCAAGAAAAAGAAATAGAAAACAACTTGAACCATGGTTTGTACTGTACTGTAAAATCTTAATTGTCCAGACTGCAGTTTTTCTCCAAACAACACTGGTAATTAATCATGTTGTGTTTAATGCTATTTTTCCCTGAGTAAGCATACAAACCATGTATCTTTAAAATGTTGTACTGTTTAGTTGTTTCTTGATTGGAAGATGATATTTCAATTTTATAATGCCAGTAATAATTTGGTCAGCTATTGGAAACCACCTGGTTCCAATTAGTTTGGATTCGGTAATGTATTTTGTAATGATTCAGTAACAGAATGTCATAAATGAGAAACCAAGTGAAAATGTTAAGGGCAAATTGAAAATGTAGTGTCTGTAAATTGTATTTTTAGGAGAAAAATGTGGTAATAACAAACTTGAGGATATACTTTCAAAGTGATTACTCCAGTATTTAATTAATATCTACTTTTTGAAAGGAAAACACATTATACAAAAAAAAAAAAAAAAAAAAAAAAACTAAAACCAAAAACTACTAAATAACATAATGGATGATTCTCCTTTAAAAATAGTTCATTTAAGAACATAAGAACATAAGAACATAAGAAAGTTTACAAACGAGAGGAGGCCATTCGGCCCATCTTGCTCGTTTGGTTGTTAGTAGCTTATTGATACCAAAATCTCATCAAGCATCTTCTTGAAGGATCCCTGGGTGTCAACTTCAACAACATTACTGGGGAGTTGATTCCAGACCCTCACAATTCTCTGTGTAAAAAAGTGTCTCCTATTTTCTGTTCTGAATGCCCCTTTGTCTAAACTCCATTTGTGACCCCTGGTCCTTGTTTCTTTTTTCAGGCTGAAAAAGTCCCTTGGGTCAACACTGTCAATACCTTTTAGAATTTTGAATGCTTGAATTAGGTCGCCACATAGTCTTCTTTGTTCAAGACTGAACAGATTCAATTCTTTTAGCCTGTCTGCATATGACATGCCTTTTAAGCCTGGAATAATTCTGTTCGCTCTTCTTTGCACTCTTTCTAGAGCAGCAATATCTTTTTTATAGCGAGGTGACCAGAACTGAACACAATATTCAAGGTGAGGTCTTACTAGTGCATTGTACAGTTTTAACATTACTTCCCTTGATTTAAATTCAACACTTTTCACAATGTATCCAAGCATCTTGTTAGCCTTTTTTATAGCTTCCCCACATTGTCTAGATGAAGACATTTCTGAGTCAACAAAAACTCCTAGGTCTTTTTCATAGATTCCTTCTCCAATTTCAGTATCTCCCATATGATATTTATAATGTACATTTTTATTTCCTGCGTGCAGTACCTTACACTTTTCTCTATTAAATGTCATTTGCCATGTGTCTGCCCAGTTCTGAATCTTGTCTAGATCATTTTGAATGACCTTTGCTGCTGCAACAGTGTTTGCCACTCCTACTTTTGTGTCGTCTGCAAATTTAACAAGTTTGCTTACTATACCAGAATCTATATCATTAATGTAGATTAGGAATAGCAGAGGACCTAATACTGATCCCTGTGGTACACCACTGGTTACTACACTCCATTCTGAGGTTTTTCCTCTAATCAGTACTTTCTGTTTTCTACATGTTAACCACTCCCTAATCCATGTACATGTGTTTCCTTGAATCCCAACTGCGTTCAGTTTGAGAATTAATCTTTTGTGCGGGACTTTGTCAAAAGCTTTCTGGAAATCTAAATAAACCATGTCATATGCTTTGCAATTATCCATTATCGATGTTGCATCCTCAAAAAAATCAAGCAAGTTAGTTAGACACGATCTCCCTTTCCTAAAACCTTGTTGACTGTCTCCCAGGACCCCGTTACCATTTAGGTAATTTTCCATTTTGGATTTTATTATAGTTTCCATAAGTTTGCATATAATAGAAGTCAGGCTTACTGGTCTGTAGTTAGTAAACTCGTTGAAAAAAAGGGAGCCAATTTGAATTTAGGGCTTTTTAAACTTATTTTTTTTTCCATTGGTTTCCTGGTTATAGCTATCGAAGTACATTATTCCACTGAAAGGAC
Organism: Polyodon spathula; assembly: GCF_017654505.1. Lineage (NCBI taxonomy): Eukaryota > Metazoa > Chordata > Actinopteri > Acipenseriformes > Polyodontidae > Polyodon > Polyodon spathula. The sequence goes on along the minus strand of NC_054534.1, from coordinate 84,398,802 downwards.
AGTAATTGAGTTTTTTTTTTTCATATGCATTGTACAATCAAATAAAAAGAGCAATACAGCCAATCTATCTATTTGTGTTTGCTGCCACCATTTCCCTTCTAGACTGATGGGCTTATTTTGTAGCTTTTCTATGCTACGCAGTGCAGAACACTGGATTGTTTATTTTGCAAATTATTTTATTGTTTGCCTTTTTTGTCCTGAATAAAGGAGTATGTAGGTTAAAGCTATAGAACATAGTAACACAAAAACTACATAGTAATAAAAGCCTACTTGATTGAACCACAAGGAAAATGCATATTCACATTTTAATTTTCATTATTCAGTGCATCAAGTATGGCACTTCACAGGTTTTAAATTAAGAGCAAACACTTATAGCACATTTAATATGCATGCATCGAATCACGAGGTACACATGGTAGTATGTTTCCATTTCTGTACATTCAACAAAATTGTACAGTACTTTTCAGCAGTACTCTTATTAAAGTCAAGTGGAGCAAGCATGTATTAAATAACAGTTTAAACCTGACCTTTGCAAGCAGGACCCTACAAATGGCTGCTCATGTTTTATACTGAATTTAGCATCATGTAGGAGGATGATTTACTGCTTTGCCTGCCAGTATTTTATATTTGACTTCCATCTGGTAGCTCGACAAATAGTCCAGGGAATTACTGCCTGCATCACAAATCTGCCAAAGCAAGGGATCCTGCAGCATGACCAGTACAACTGTATGTAACTGCAATGAGGTGGCACTGAGTGTGACAGGTAAAATAATTGTAGTGTTACAGTTTACCATAGTTGAATAATGCATAGATTATGGTATTGGCCAGCTGAGAAAATTAATAAACTTTAGTTTTCTCACATTACGTTCTCTGATGTACCCACTTCAAGGGTCAGAATTCTATAGCTAATTATCCAGAAGCTGAACTGCCAGTTTGGGATATCAATTTTCTTTGGGAGTATTTGCATACGTACAGTAACATTTACACATAAAAGAGAATATAAAATTACCGGTAGATTGATTTTACATGTGCAGTTTGTTTAATATGTAACAGTTCTACATAAATAAACCCATTTTAAACATCTGTTAGTATTTGTACAACATTGTACTGGAATTGTGATAGAACTCCCAGAAGAGATGTAGGAATACTAAAAATACCCCACCTATAGAGAGAACAACCCTGGACAATCCCACTTACTGAACAGTAAACACAATACAGCTCACCCATTGAAGTAAATGCCGTGCAGAGTATCCTAAAACTCAAACTGGTACATAATCTGAAAGTGCACTTCATTTTACAGTATATCCTAAACGTTACAAGACTAGTTATTGGAACGCTGCTTAATCATCATAACTTCGTTTCTTTACAGTGCAATCACTACTTGTACAGAGTGTACCAATCTAAGAAAAGTCTGAAAAATGGCTCATAACAAGATATAACAGAAAGGCATTGTTAATATGATGCAAAGTAAGTATGTAACATTTGAACGCAAAGGCTAATAGTAGTCGGAAGTCTAAACAATATCCAAGAGCATTTTTAAGTCATGGCTGAAAAAAGCAATAATAATAATTAGAAAATGTTGTATGCTGTCCACTAGTTCCACCCAGGAGAGCAATACTTATCCTTTTTTACTATTATTATTTTATGTAAACACTAAAGTGGAATATTAAAAACTCATTAAGGCATCTCGTTCCTGCACGCTAGTAAAGAATGACTTTCCAAACACAAATGAGTGTAGGCCAGCTTTCAGCTTTTCAGCCAAGGCCATCACAATACTGAGATCTCCTTCCACTGTCAGATCCAGATCTCCCTTCAGGTTGCGGAGGGACCGGAAAGGCTTCTTTCCCTTTTGTCTAAACATTAAAAAAAAAAGATTTAACCCATAAACTGCGTGTAGTAATAATTGTTTAAAGAGTGAGATACGTTTATCTTGCACTTACGTTTCATCCTCTATGTACTTTATCAGTGTTAGTGCTTTTCTATGAAGGACAAGCAGAAACTGAGCAAGGAACATGCTTCTGAGGGACAATCCAGGCTTCAGCTGAAAGACCTGAAAAAAAGAAAACATTTACTGCTTCAGTTTAATAAAACTGTTTGTGTATTTAACCCAGGTGTTTTAAAACTGGCTGACAGACTTGCACAAACTTCAGAGGGGGAGCCTGATTGCAACAGATTTTTTGGAACAGATTTGACGTATTCAATCAAAGAATTAAATTTTGTCTTTAAAATGTGTTTTGATGTTCTCTATATTTTTTAAATATACTATGAATAGTATATTTACATCATAGTAGGTTGTCAGAACAATTTTTTTATAGCACTCAAATCCTTCCAGAAAAGAGAAGGACAACTATAGATTTCACTTGCAGGGACATGATAATCTAAGGCAGCTTCAAACCAACTAAATTTAGTGAGAAGCATTTTCCCCAAAAAAATCCATGAAGAATTGGATTTCCAGACCTTTTTACAAGTCTTCTCACAAGGTTTAGCAAATGAGCTCAAATACTGCTTTCAGAATCTATGATTTTATGACTCTTTAGAGCTTATGAAGCAACCTTGTCATCTGTATGTATGTCACACTTGCATTTTTACATCTACTGTACATTTAAAACTTTATATCTATGGAGTCAATCCCAACAGAAACCACTAGAGCGCAATGACAGCAAATCTTTGTGTTGTAACGCTCTTGGATTAAATTTGAATAATGACACTACTACCCTTATAGCAGCTTTAAAAAAAATAAAACATACAACAAAAAACTATGATACTCTATGAACTGTATACTTATTTGACATATTACATTTGTGCATTTCCGTAAAATGTGAAAAACCACTTCAACCAGGTTGCTAAGGGGTTTAAAGCTATTTATAGAAGTTGATTGTATTTGCACATTTGAAAATGAGCTCACCTGATCCAAGAAGGACTTCACCAGAGTGTCTGTATGCATTACATCCTGAAACACATTCCTGTACATTAAAAAAAAAAATCTTGAAATCTGAAAATGTAATTTAAAGCTAAACAAACATAAAAAAAAAACTGTGAAGAGACACAAAACCCTCAAGCTGACAACCTCACTGCTGATAGAAGAGGGTTAAACATGTATTGACTTTTATATATATATATATATATATATATATATATATATATATATATATATATATATATATATATATATATATATATATATATATATATATATATATATAAAAAATATAATATATATATATAAAAGGACTGTATATAGGCTAACATAGATAGATTGTATAGTTATCCATGATTAATGATTTAAAAAAACTGCAAATAGTGTGATAAATGTTGCAGTAAGTATGCAAGACAAGATTTTCCCTTCCAAAGCTGCCCTTTTTTCATGTGAAGAGCTGTTTCATTTAAGAGCACTGTTTTTCAACTCCATTTGTGGATGTCCTGTAATAAAGGAACCCAGTCCCTCGATACAGTAAGTCAGCAGTAATGTGGTTTCTTAATCAGTACGAGTAAGTAACAGAAGCCCAGTAAAATTGGTTTCTTATTTTGTTTCACTGATTGAATGAACATTTTGCAAGCACCTCAGTACAACTAGAGAAAAAAAAAAGGTAATTTATGACTTACTTAAATAGTAATAAAATATATGCAGTTGCTGAAGGCGCAGGTCTGCATTAAAACAAAACGCTGACCGTCGTTTGTAAAAACGGTGCAAAATATTTACTAGCTTGTTGCAGGATTTTAAATCTTTGTTACCAGCACTTAAGTCCTCTTTTAACGTCTATTATAATGTAAATGGTAACAAAAAATGCTAGACTACTTACAAATCTGGAGTGAAAGTTTCATTTGCATGTATAATTGTATCAGGAGCCATTTCTTCATCAGATGTAGCTTTCCAAAGTGCTGTAAGCTCGGATCCCATGTAGCGCCGTTGGTTAAAAATATGCTCATGACAAGGTGCCATCTGTTTTACGGTATTGACGTCTACATCAATGTGTGTGGTTGGATAAGGGGAATATAGCACTTGGCGAAAGGGCAAAACAAAACTGCCAGTTGAATCCTAAAAAGAAAGAAGGCCATTCATATTACTCTACAAAGTGCAAGATACAGCCATGCCACAAGTTTTGCACCACCTAGAATTTTGGGGTTGAGACATACAGTACCAGTCAAAATTGAGTACACCTGCTTGAAACCAGGTTTTTCATGATTATCTATGCTTTTAACTGTATAAACTTGTCTATAAACTCTTAATATTTCATTATATGATATGTGTACTTATATAAGCTGATAATCATAAGTGAATTGTATTCAAAAATTAAATTTTTAAATGAAAATGTTAATCTTGTCTATTTCAATGAAATGGTCACCCAAAGCAAGGGGATTTCAGTCTGAAGCCAAAGTCTCAAATGTGTATAACACGGTGTTAGAACACTGTATAAAAGTGTCTTTGTTAGATGTTCTCTGAGTTAACTAGCATGTTACCTAAATTATCTTTTGTCACCAATTATTGTTAACAGGTGAGGGTCCATGATTACTACAAATATAGGTAGAATAGGCACAAGTTTTAAATTCCTGAATGTAAGGGAGCAGAAAATGGCAAAATACACCCAGTGAAGCAAAGAAAAAAAGACAGTCTGTAATTACTTTAAGAAATGAAGGTCAATCTTTAAGACAAATCGCAAGAACTTTGCAAGTGTCTGTAATTGCTGTGGCCAAGACTATCAAACGATTTGAAGAAACTGGCACTCAACATCAACTGTTCAGAGGAGATTGCGTAAAGCTGGCCTAACTGGAAGAATTGCTGCAAAGAAACCATTGTTAAGAGTGCAGAATAAGAGGAAGAGACTTGCTTGGGCCAAAAAACAGAAACTGGACATTTGAGGAGTGGAAGTTGGTCTTATGGACCAATGAGTCAAAATTTGAAATATTTGGGTCCAACCGCCGAGTATTTGTAAGACGTAGAGAGGGTGAGCGCATGAGTTCTGCATGTGTGGTTCCCACTGTCAAGCATGGGGGAGGCAGTGTCATGGTCTGGGGTTGCTTTGACCATGGCAAGCTCAACCAGCATGGCTATCATAGCATACTTCAGAGGCATGCCATTTCATCAGGATTACGCCTAGTTGGGCAGTCCTTCATTCTTCAGCAAGATAATGACCCGAAACACACCTCAAAGATCTGGCGAAGAAGGAAAGCGAAGGACAACTCAATCTAATGACCTGACCTGTCTCCAGACCTCAATCCCATAGAACTTGTATGGGACAAACTGGACAGAAGAGTCAAAGCAAAGCTATCCACAAGTGCCCTACATCTCTGGGAATTGCTGCAGAAGAGCTGGGAAGACATGTCGGGCGATTTCCTGCTGAAACTTGTTAACCGAATGTCTCGTGTTTGTGAGGCTGTTAAGGCAAAGGGTGGCTATTTTATAAGCATTATAAAGGGGGAGCACTGTATTTGCATAAATATAAACTGAGGGTTAAAATAGTTGTGGTACCCTAGGGTTTTTAATTAACATGTACACATACATAACAGTTGCAATCGGGGAGTTTAAAAAAGAAGAAATAATGGGTTTTCCACCTGAAACCCATTTACTGGGGTCAAACAAAAACAAAATGTCCCCAGAGAATTGTTCTGTACTGCCAGTAAATCAATAATATTTGGTAATAGATTACCAAATAATAATAGATTGCTGTCCATCAACCCTCCAAAGCTTGAACAGTTTTGTAAAGAAGAATTGGCAAATATTGCCAAATCTAGATGTGCAAAGTTGGTAGAGAGCTATCCCAACAGACTCACAGCTGTAATTGCTGCCGAAGGTGCTTCCACCAAGTATTAACTCAGGGGTGTGGAGACTTATTCAATTATGACCTTTCAGCTTTGTATTTAATATATAACTTTTTTCTCAATAAAATCTTTTTTCCCCTTAACAGTGTAGTATGGTGTGTAGATAAGTGGAAAAAAAATCCTCATTTAAATGCATGCAACTCTGAGGCATTGACACAACAAAATGTGAAAAAGGTTCAAGGGAGTGTCGACTTTCTATAGGCACTGTACATACTTGCTTATTTAGATATCTAAATAAACAGCAATAAAACCAAACGTAATTAATTGATTTTTAAACAAAGTAAAATATCAATCTGTATGTGCAACATGCTGACAAAACCATTTATCACACTATCTCTTTAATTCTTAGCAACACACAGAAAAAAAAAACTTGCTCAGGTCTTTATACAGATACAAAGACGTTATTTGCAGTTAGTTTAAAGTTGCCAGTATTTCTATTCAATTATTGTTTCTGTAGCACTTTGCTAAACAGATTATTATATTGACTTGCTGCACACATTTTCAGATTTGCAGTTGGAACAGAGATCTGAGCACACAGACACACTCCACATTTATCATTCCTATCTAGAGTTGTTCATACTAATCCATTCTGATCAATGTGTAGCTGTCCGTCCATCTCCTGTTAATTACTCCTGTTTGAAGTTAGGAAAGCGATTCTAAAGTATATTTATTCATGTGATGGTGACAGAGGTTGCGGGGAAAGCAGACAAATCGAGTCTTCCAAGCTTTTTGGTAAATTGAGTTTTCAAAGTCAACTTGTATTCTGAAATACAATCTTGAGTTATTTGTCAATTCGAACTTAACAAAAATCCTACCTTTAATAAGCCCTGCACATAGAGGCCAGAATCATATCTGAAGGATGATTCTGCTCTGCAAAGCCGTGAGCATTTACGTTCAGTAGGAGTCAAGAAAAGACAAAGAGTTCTGACCATCTGTTAGGGGAGAACAAAACAAAAATAGAAATCATTAGATCCTTGGGTTAATAACCCCTGCCCTGGATATAAAAGCTAAATTAGAATAAAGTAAAATGAAAAAGCAGTTCACTAGGACTTGTAAAAATGTAAATCGGATTAACAAAGATGACAGATGCCTTATTTCCCCAGATTCTGACTAAAAGCATGTGATTTAGTACATACATACAGGACAGACCAGCTTCTGATACTTTCAATAGCTTGTGCTAAAGTGTTTCCCTTGATATCTGTAAAAATGCAAGTGTGACTATGCATGAACAGATGGCTGTACATTAGGGATGCAAGTTGGTTATGATCGTTTTTTTTTTTTTTTTTTTTTTTTTTTGTTTTTTTTTTTTTAATCACACTCAGTTGTTTTTGACATCCAGACGGTTTCTCGTAAAAAACAAAATGAACGTTCAAAACCAAAAAACTGAACTGCATTTGTGCAGCCAAGGGAACGGGACATACCATTATTACACATGTTTTTGTTGTTTTTAACTGTGATAAAGTTGAATACAGTATTATTGCATTACTAATACCACTGTGTTATACAATCAGACACAATGCAGAATGAATACAATAAGGTATTAAGAGATATTCAGCTTTATGTATTATCTTCCTGGTACCCCCACTGTCATCGTGGTCAGTTCTAAGTGGCAAATCACGACTGACTACAACTGCAGCTCATGGTTTTTGAAATTGCAATTATTGCAATCAACATGTTGGCTTCAAAGTTACTGAGATGTTTGGCAGCATTTTAAAATTGTTTCTGCTAAGGAACACTTCTAATTTAAAATGCCACCTTCACTTATGTCAGAATAAACTAAAGCTAGAACTCAGGCTCATTGCCAGCACCCAAAAAAAACACTACACAAAGTGTTCTCGTTTAGTACACCGATTTATTATAGCCCATTACTATAATGCCAATGGCTTAAGACTGAACTTGAATACGACCCCCTTGTAAACAAAGCCTTGGTCTCAATGAAGAAATTTCCTGGTTAAATAAACTAATTGCAATACCTGCGCTGTAAATGAAGCGACCTAAGTAAAAAATAAAGTGATTAGCACACAGAAGCATCGGATTTAAAGCACCTTACAGATATTTCTCGGCAGTATCCCTTTGACTTGCTTTTCAGCTTCGCCCAGTTTACTACTCCAGATTCATAATGGTTCCAGACCTCAACTAACATTTTTTTTTGTATTTTGCTTTTTCAGTCAATTAGCATCATTATTAAATGTTTAATTAGGTCTAGACATAGTAATTTAACGGACTTCACCACTTCTTTTTTTTTTTTTTTTTTAAACTCAAGAACCTCCAGCTTCAGCTTTTCTCTTCTTAGGAAGCATCATTTTAACAAAAGGTTTGGTTAGGCTGCGCAAGCCATGTATTTGCATATGACTACTAGCACCAGCACCTTTTATCAACAAACCTGAACACCAAGACTAAGCATGAAACTGCGGTTATCCCTACTGAGGGCAGTCAGAATCAATCGGGTAAGTCTTGTCATAACTTTTGATTTATGTTACCACAGTACAATTATTAAGGGGTGTTAATATGTTTACATGCAGAAAAGTGTGTGATGAACTCTTGAAAATGGCACAGACTTAGTGCTGAGACTGCTGAAGCTTTTTAATTGTACAAAAAAAAATTGTTACAGAGTCTGTGGTCAGGATGGCTTGGTGGCAACATCAGACAAGGAAGAAGCAGGCGCAAGTACTGTGGGGGAAGTCAACTGCGCTCGTATTTATTAAATGAAAATCAATTTTACATAATAAACAAAAAGGGCTTGATGGCCAAACAAACAGTTTAAACAAAACACTGAACAAACCAAAAGGCACGTTGGTCTTAACAAATAATAAACAGAGGTAAACAAACAAGTATAGTGCTGGTTTTGACCCAGCATGCGTAGCAATTGTTTTTAAAGTTTTGTCTTACTGTCACTTTCTCTCCACTCTCGCTTTCCCACTCTACACTCTCATCAACCCTCTATGAGAGGCTGCTTTGCTCTTATATTTGTGGCCATCTCCCAATTGGTAATTACTTCATTAATTTGGGAGATGGCCAAGTTACACACAAGTTTTTGTTGGATGGGGGATTTTAAACCCCATCCATGAGGAAAAACAATAATAACAAACATTGTGTTTTTAAACACTAAACAACAGATCATCATAATAATACAACAAATAAACAAATAAGCTTCTGTTTGGGAAAATCATAAACCGCTGCATCCCTAATGTACATACATATAGCTGCTTCCACTATGTACTCATGCCAGGGAGATTTCCCATGTGGGGTAAAGTAAGCGATTGGGCTGAAGCTGTGATCTGTACATCAGAATATACAGACAGCCTGAATCTTAAACAACTACAATTAAATTAATAAAGATAGTATGAATGGAAGTCTGCAGCACTGTTCTTCAGAGTGGCCCTTTAGAGGCATCACTCCTGAGACTTCATTGTGAAACATTTGTAATTTGTATAGTGTTGAAAACAGAAACACATGCCAAATAAGCCCTTTACACCAACACACGGCACTTTTCTAATAAGGAAATATTTTTAAACTGTATGTGCAAATCTCCAGTTTTCCTTTTATACACAATGAACTGTTGTGGATTATCTTCATATAAAACGCAAAGTTTAGCCTTCAATCCTTTTAAAGTTAAAAAAAAAAAAAAAAAAACACTTCACTGTTACCTTGTTAACTTTCTCTGGATTGCTCCCCACCACCATAGAGCAGCCACACGTTTGCAAATGTGAGCTAATAGCCCTAGAAAATAAAAAAATATATATAAGCGTGGTAGCATTTTTACCATACTTTTGTCTTCAATTAATTTTGTAGTTAATTACACATGTTTTATTTAGGGTTATGCGTTGAATAAACTAATGTACACACTTTGGTCATGTGATAAAATGCTGTGGCTCTGTTTTGATTGCATCTCAACTTCTTTACTTTTAAAAGGTCAATGTTAATCATGCTGACTTTCTTTTAAAATGAGTCAGAGAATAAGTTCATCATACAAACAGCAGGCTCGGCAGGCTCAGTACTGCTTATGGGATTGGAAGTTCAAATCTAAAATGGCAAGACAAATGCAGCAAGTCCCTGCTATGCTAAACCACTTAGACGGAAGCCTGGAGCTGATCCAACCCTACTCTATCCTAAGAGTCATCCTTCCGCAGCAGAAATTGCCTCCAAGAAGAGATTAGCAGCATACAGATTTTCTACCATCACAAATTCCCCAGTAGTGGAGTTAGGTTTTTGGCAAGTGCCTACTAAAAGAGGCTTTTTTAACTTCTAACAATAATGCTCTTCAATTGTATTCACTATCAACACAATACTACAATGAACTCACTATATTCTAATTTACTAAACTTACTACAGTAGGACTAGACAGCTAGGTACGGACAGAGAAGCCTCATACAAAACAACTGATGACCACAGGACAGGCTCAATTTAAAATGAACTTCATGTTCAGATTCAGCCAAAAGGCACGTTGCTAAAGGCAAGCTGATCTATTCTGAGCTTCAACAAGCCAGGATAATTTGTAAAAACTTGGATCTGTCCATAATGGCAAGCACAGTCAGCTTTAATCACAGATAACAAAAACAGCAATAACGTGCAGTAAGAAAACGTTTCACACAGTGATTTAAGCATCTATCAGCATCCATCTGAGGTATCAACAGGCATAAATTTCAAATATTTTATCCCCATACAGCAAATACTTACTTATGTAGAAAATCTTCATGGCAGCTATCTCCAATGTCATCATCATTTAACACTGTGTCCTTAATCTAGGATACAAAAAGAAAATACACAACAGGAAATGTAATTTGGACATTTAGCACTTAGTAGCTAAACAGAAAGATTACCAAGTAAATAGTTGTAGTGCCGTTTCAAGACACAGATATACATAGTAGTCTACCACTCTCCTGTACCTTTACTTTACTACTAGGGCAGTTTGTTCTGAGTAGAATTGACTTTCCTAGCGCTGTAGACTGTGTTGAAAGGGTTATTCTGAAATACATGTTCTGCATACCTCCTTACTGTAAGTTTCTGAAATCTGGTCAAATTTTAACAGTAGATGTACAGTGAGTCCTTCACTGCACCTATTAGTCTTTCATGATGGACAGTTTAAAAAAAAAAGTAATTGTAAGTTGTATTAGTTGAGTAATGTTCATGTTGAAAACTGTCACGTCCAATTAGAACCTACTTGATATCCATGCTGGCCCTACACCACATTGACAGTGTTAGTGTTAAAAATGCATATCTGCATTTAAATCAGAACAAGCAATATTAAAACATAATTTGCTCAGATTTACATTATTTCCCATGCTAACGGTACAAGATAAACAAGTAACACGCTGTTTAACATATTTGTAATGTTTCATTTAAAACAAACAGACATGGATCATGAATTGTAATGAGAACCTCAGATGAAACTGAAGATTCATCTTTGAATTCCACCTAAGGTGCCTTTCAACATTCCCCCCCTGACCAAACATTACAAGTTTTACTTTTTAAATATGTATATATATTCATATAATTCAGTAAAGCGCAGTATTGCTGTCATGTTACAATGGTTATTGAAATTAAATTAACTTTACATCTATTTCCTCTGGGACGCTGTGCGACTTCATGGAAGACAGCAGATCCATTATTGGAATGATTTCAGTTGTAAGCACAGATACAATGCTGTGTCCCTGGAAAAAAATCAAAATAGCTGCATAAGGTCAACATGCAGTATAAACCAACAATTCTGCAATTCACAAATGCGTAATAAGGAGTCCTCAAAATACATTTTAAAGGCTGGGGTTTAAATGTACTCCCTTTTTGATTGTTATGCTTTCTGGTGAATGCAGTGCTTGTAAAAGTTCAGGTACTTATATAGCGGGAAAATTAAGTATTCTACAGTTCCCCAGGGAAGTTTATTCACGGGGGAGCTTTCTGGACTACAGCCTAACTACCCCCCCCCCCCCCCCCCCCACACACCCAAAACTCACCCCAATTCTCATCTGGGAACTCTCAGCTTTCACCACACAGGAACTCAATGTAAGACCCCCGAGTAATCGGTGTCTAAATCTGAATTTTATTTAGGTTTACCATGGCTAGATTCAAACTTATTTCCCAGGGCAAAGCAAAGGTTAGCGAATCATAACAGATCATTAATCTATCATAGTGCAGGGTGCCCTGAGGGATGCCTGTTATTTTTACAATTCAAGGCAGTGACACTCGTCATGTTCCTTTATCTAGATTGTCTGTACAAATAGAGAACTCTTAAAGACTAGAAAGACCTTTGGATTTAGAAACTGAATAGCAAGTGCTAATATTAGTTTTAACACCAGTGCCAAGAAATATGCACCACAGTAAGGTTATTTCAAATCCACACAGATCTGTCAGTGCCGGGACACAAATTCATGAACCATTGACTCTTACAGTAAACATACTGGCTCACACGTACATTAAAACAAACATGGAGCACCAGGCTCCAAAACATGATTTAAAACCCTTGTAAAACTAAATAAAACAAACTCCAAAATGTACTTATTCACACATTAAAACACACATTAAACTTCTTAAGGAAACCTTTCAAGATCAAGTGTCTTGATAATTTTCATGCTGTAAGTATAACCTTTCTTCTCCCGAGACCCATTTGCCCCTCAGCATCAAAATAGCTTAAGGTGGTTACAACTTTCAGAACTCATCAAAAGATTCTAAAAAAATTAATTAAATAAAATAAAACTGGAAACAAAAGCATTTCGGTAATTTCAATACTATCTTCAGGAAAATGGAGTCCAGGTTCATGGTGGTAGTGTTCAACCCTCCCAAAAATTGCCATTTCATTCCTCTCTATCTGCTCTATCTATAATATGATAATTAAAACAAAACAAAAAAAAAAAGTATAATGCACTTTCACTGCTCTTTTGTAATTCCTGTACTGTAAATAGTTTCTTTGGGAGATCACAATAATGCAGAGCATGGCCCCAGAAAAAAAAAAGAAAGCTGTGAAAACAGATATATTTTCCCCACCAAACAAACTATATTTGCAGATTAAGGAATTACACAAAAGCAGTGGACAGGTAAATATCAGCAGGTCAGCCACCACATTGCTTTTTGCTTGTAACTCTTAATTTGCTTAACAGTAGTTTTAAAACTATGCAAGTCATGGTGGATAATAATGGAATACATTTTAACTGCAATTTATCTGAAAGTGTGGGCAGTTTTGATGGGCTATAATTGCTTAGGCAACACAGACGTGTGCGGTAACCATTCAAAATTGGCATCAGATGAGCAAATGCCTACCAAAAGCATGCAGTGCTAAATAAAAGAAGAAGGTGTTTTCCTGCTTCCAAAGAACACTAACCTTGTGCATCCATATTCTTCCTTTTCTAATAATATGCTTCAGACGGTCAACACAGACTCTGTGCAAAGGCAAGTAAAAGCTCAGCTCAGTTTGTGGCAAGATTATGGAGAGTGCACATGTGTTTTTATCTCCTTTCCAGTCCCCATCAAAGATTAAAGACACTATAATGACACCTTTCTCGGCCAGCACAAAAAACTTTACGTCAACGGCTCCACACTCAGCACTTCTCAGGATTTCTCCGTTCAGAGTGTGATTAGCTAAAAATGTGATTTCCCCATCACTGAGAAGCAGCTGCTCAGACTTTGGAGCCCAAATGTGTCGGACTCTTGGACCAAGAATGTTGTCCCAGTAGGCAAAGGTGGCAGCTAACAATGGTGACTCTCCTTCCAAGGCAACCACAGTCTTTGCAACTGCTGGGGATTGTGGGGGACAGTCAGAAGACATCTCCGCAGCTTACAGTATCCACCAAGTGTCCAACGACTAATACAACAGAATACTTCAGACAGAATGACTCTGGAACAAAAAAACAACACAAATAAATGATCAAATTAACATTTCAGTTACATTTCTTAGATCAAAGAAAAATAGATTTCTTATAGGCATTGTGGAATTTCCAGTCGGGATTCAGTATCTGAAGGAAAAAAAACAACAAAAAAAAACAGATCCTTTTAAATGCACTTTCAAATAATTTGCAATGTTTTCATTAAAATGCCAATGAAAGAAGTTTTAAAATCAAAGCTTTTTAAAATGTTATATATATATATATATATATATATATATATATATATATATATATATATATATATATATATAAATACAAGATATGTGTCATCGGTAGGCTAGTGGCTTAAGCCATAGGCACAGCAAAGTCAAGTTTTATTTGTTAAATCCCTCAGAGCAGTATAAAAGTATTAATCATATCAATATTTTTTTTTAACTCTTACAATGTCAATCCGTGAAGATAAAGAAGTGGGCATTTTTAAGTACTTTCACTCACTTAACAATGAATGTTACTTAGACTTTACTTACTGCAAAAACTGGACACAGAATAACAAATTGGTACTACGAAAAATAATTCGTCCCTAAGCATTGAAAGAATGCATCATGTAAACAACCCAACACCCTGAAACTGTGACATTTCAATCACAATACCTCCTCAAGAAAACACACATACACATGCCAGCAAAGTTACAGATTGCCTAGTTTTGGTGTTTGGTGAAGGGACATTTATGGATACAAATATATTTAGTAAACAAGGGGTCTCGTAAGGTTAATGGCAACACATGAAATATACCCAGTTCAGCAGTGTGATTTAATGTGTGGTCCCTTCAGTTTTAAAATATAATTGTTTTCAACATTTCCTAAAGATGGGCAGACAAGCAATCGTTTGAAGGAGGGCGAGCGAGCAACAGAAAATGTTGTGACACTGACAACCGATACATTTGTCTCTACTTGAGTGAGCAACAAATTCTGTTAGGAGACATAAGAAAAAAAATGTAAACTTGACTCGCTGCTTTATACAACACATTCCTAAGACAAAATTCAACAACAGAACTGCCCTTTTCTCCACTTTGGTCCATATTAGTACATGAGCTCCTTTGCTAAACAACTTGCTGTGATGTCCTACTTTGAAAATGTGTGATTGGTGAATGACAGAGTTGATTACTTATGACGCGTGCAGGTAGCTGTATGAATCAACATAAAGTTGGGTGTGCGATTACCGTGTTTACCAAGGAAGACAGTGAAAACGGAACTACTATGGTTTTTGTTTCAGGGCCAGGATGAACATATCACATTAAAGTTTATTTTCACTCTGTACAGATAACCCGTAACAAACATGAACACCACCATTCATAATTAATACATAAATAATCAGTTTAGTTTATCTGGCTTTTGTTTTCAGAGGAAACAATATACAGCAACGACAAATCCCCCGCCTAACCACCACACAGAACGTCGATTTTGCTTAAACACACACTGGCTGTCGTTTAGTTTTCCACTGCAGATAGTGATAGCAAAGCGATTCCTTTTCCATTGTATTTAACAAATTAAATATGTATACATGCAACATTACATACTAAGTTGTCTTGTTTCTTCAAAAAATTAATTTCTCCCGAACTAAGTCACGTAAAATCAGACTCAAACGTATCCCACACAAATGTGAATAGTACTAGTATACTGAGATATTTGTATTTATTAAATACAAGGAATAAACATTACAGTGATAAATGCATTCATTTTTTTGTTAAGCCAATATATGTAACTTCAATCTATATTTCTAATTACTTACATTTTCCGTATTTCCAAGGCTAATAAACAGATAAACATGAAAAACAGATATTTTGTTCAATCGCTTCCTGAAATCAAACCAACAAGATGCCAACAAAGAAACAGTGGGAAGAACTCCGTTTCGGTTTCCCAAATTGCTAAATTATAGAGCTCCGCCTTGAGGCTAGTTGTAGTACTTACTGTGAAAATGTCTCTGATAAATCTCTGTAGAGAATACAATTTTAAAGGGTACATAAGTACATTTGTATTTTATTGTGTTACATGTTCCCATGTGTTGCTAGAACTATGTTATGTACCCTTTAAGAAGGAAATTGTAGCCAGATTTATTTTTTCATTAAAGATTTATGTGATCCATTACCTAGTCCATATGCAACATGGGACCAATATAGCAAAGTAAGGGTTTTATCTTCCAAGGTTTTTCGTTAATGGATCTGGCGCTAAGAAAACTGAGGCAACACATTTCTATGGATCCTTTTTTTTTATTATTATTTCTTTAAAATATTAAACAACTTCCATACAGATGAATTTCATAGTTTATGTGTTCAGACAGTGTGAAAGATTCATCTTGAATTACTACTACTGTTTTTGAAAGCAGAAACCCAAAAAACTAAAACCTTAAATCAGTAAATTTGGTCTAAAAGCACAGTCTAACTAGGATATTGCTCTTTTCAAAAATAGGTGTTGATATAGATGTACAAAGACTTTTCAGAGTATGCATTTTAGAGATATATATAACACAGGTTAAATGACCTATTAAATCACCACAGAAAATCTAAGTTATGTGTAATACTCCTGGTAAAAAAGCAGAACGATGCCAGCACTCCTTATAAAATAACTTTTTAAATTAAAATAAATAAATAAATAAATAATAATATTGGCAGAAACATAACAAACAATCACACTGCGGCAACCAAGCCTTCACCAGTGCATACACATAATGAGCACAGACTCTCTATGCAATACCAATTAGACTATTAAAGTGTATTTAGTGAAAACAATTTATATTAATTAATAGTAAATATAATTAATTATAAAATAATTAATATAATGACAAAAACCTTCAATCAGATTCAACTAGCACTTTTAAAGGTCTGTATACTTTGTTTTACTGATAAAACATATATAGAATTATATAGAAAATTCAAACCACTTTTACAGAACATCCAAAGGGAGAATCATTCATCAAATTAAAACAGCCTCAATAACCATTATTAAAATGTCAGTAAATATCACACCAATCTATTAGATTACAAAACCACTTCAGAAACTGTGCTGTACATCTGCTTGTAAACATACAAAAAAATGCATATAAAAAATAAATAAAATAAATTACAGAAACACTGACAACAACAATTCTTCATTCATACCAAATGGTGCCTCAATTGTAAGTGTGTAAATCCAATAGGCTTCTCTTTGTAGCAATAATTTTGGTCGGTCTCCACCCCTTCTAGGATTTTTAACCATTTCAATGCCCAGAAATCCGGGCGAGCAAACTTTATGACTGTGTTCATTAAAGTGTCTTGCAACAGATGAACGTTGATCTCCATTACATATTGCACTCTCATGTTCACTAATTCTAGTCTTTAATTCCACCGTGTAACAATTTTTAATTTTTTTTTGGTTCCTGGGTAGTAAATGTTATTTCCTAATTGCTTATGCCTCAAAAGTATAGAAAATGGCTATTATTCCCCACAAACTTTACTTTTGTGACCAGGACAGTGATATTTTGAAATTTACCTATTTCCAATGAGAAAACGATCTTTTTCTTTCACATAAAGTCAGAAAAAAACAACATATGAATCCAAATTAACGTGTATTTATACTAAAGTAATACAAAAATGACTACAAAAGATTTAGAAGTGAGTAGTTTTTCGGGATTTACGATTATACTGTAAATCACTTTCACGAATCAGCCACCAAATGTAGTCTCCCATCATGTTCTCGTTATACTGTCCTTGGTAGCGATGTTCAAAGTCCAGTATATCCTGGTGGAAGCGCTCGCCTTGCTCCTCCGAGTACGCTCCCATGTTCTCCTTGAATTTATCAAGATGAGCATCAAGGATATATACTTTGAGGGACATCCTACAGCCCATTGTGCCGTAGTTCTTCACCAGAGTCTCAACCAGCTCCACATAGTTTTCGGCCTTGTGATTGCCCAGGAAGCCCTGAACCACTGCGACAAAGCTGTTCCAAGTCGCTTTCTCCTTACTAGTGAGCTTCTTGGGGAATTCATTGCACTCCAGGATCTTCTTTATCTGTGGTCTGACAAAGACACTGGCTTTGACCTTTGCCTCAGACAGCTTAGGGAAGAAGTCTTGAAGGTACTTGAAGGGTGCCGACTCCTTATCTAGAGCTCTGACAAATTGTTTCATAAGGCCCAATTTGACGTGCAGTGGTGGCATCAGCACCTTCCGGGGGTCCACCAGTGGCTCCCACTTGACGTTGTTCCTCCCCACAGAGAACTCGGTCCGCTGTGGCCAGTCCCGCCTGTGGTAGTGCGCCTTGGTGTCCCTGCTGTCCCAAAGGCAAAGATAGCAGGGAAACTTGGTAAAACCGCCTTGGAGACCCATCAGGAATGCCACCATTGCAGCCTCTTGATGCCATCTCAGAAAAATGCAGATATGTATCCACTTAGGCAGCTGGAACTAAACTGAACTGGTGGGCTTAAGCCCCTGTATTTATACTACTATTTATATAACTGGAAAGTTCTAGAAAGTTCTAGAAGTTACTCCAAGTTTACTCAGCACTGAATCTATCTGGAATGTTCTGGACAATAGGTAAATTTCAAAATTTCACTGTCCTGGTCACAAAAGCAAAGTTTGTGGGGAATAATAGCCATTTTCTATACTTTTGAGGCATAAGCAATTAGGAAATAACACTTACTACCCAGGAACAAAAATTGTGTTACATAGTGTTCTCTAATGGTTTTATCAACTTAACATAACCCACAAGGATATTTCAACAACTAAACAACATATTTAGTAATACATGTAATACACCCCTTAACATAATATTTCTTACTGGAATGAGGATGAGTAAAAGAACCACCCTTAACCACAGCATTACAGTTTGCACAATAGTGACAAGGAAAATTCCCAGATGGAATGCGGGACTGTAGCAGGCGGAGATCTGTGTTGACTCTGCTGGCGTGTTCACAGTGCTGCAGGAAGAGGGCGGCAGTCGTCCAACAACCGCCTGTGCGTCATGGCAGTGACACGGGGAGGTGGGAAAGTGGGTGTGTGGACTTTCCCCCTCTCTGAATGGCTGAGAGGCGAGTCTTGGGAGATTGTTAGCCCTACAAGATAATGTTCTGCTGTTTCCTCAGGTCTGCCCTTTTAAACGCGCCGAGAGTGCAGAAGCGCTGGTCCAGGACCGAGAACCAGTCGGGAGAGAACGAGACTGAGTGTTTCAGAGCGAGACAGTGAGGGCGGGGAACCCTTGGGCAGACCCCGGAATATTGTAGCTGAGCAGGCTAGTTAGCCGGCAGCGTAGGATGGTGATCCGGGTCGCACGGGCAGCGGCGACCGGGATATCGCTGTCAAGTGCAGCACCTTTTCTTTGTAGTTTTGTTACCGTTTTATTTTCCCTGTTTCTTTGTGCCTTCTGATTTTTGTATTATTGTTTTGAAACACCTGCGAGTGCGCCTGGACTGTTTACCATTGCTTGGTATTCCCGTGGTTCTGATTACCATAGTTGGTAAGCAGACCACAGACCAACAGCGCCCTCTGTGGGCTAAAGAAACCCAAAGCACCCTAAAATAAAACTGGGCACCTGTGCGGTGTTGTCAAGTTCATCTGTCTAACTCCTGAGCCAGTGAATTACCCACCACCCTTCCACAGGGACATAAAATGTTATGGAGAATGTGTAAATAAATGACCCACTTTGGGATCACTTGTCAATATATGCAAGAGAGTCATTTCCAGCTACGTTAGGTCGACCAGGTGGATTAACCACATCTTTATGTATTTTTGGTAATGTATGAAACACAGCTTGCTTTGAGTGAAGTTCATTTTTATTTAACTAATTATTGTTCTTACTGTCCTCTAGAACCTCCAGAATCTCTTTTGAAAATCTAACAGCAGGATCCGTTGTAATGGTAAATAAAATGTAGTGTCACTTAGTTGTTTAAGAATTTCATTCCGATAATATTGAACATCTTGTACAACAATCGCCACTCCCTTTTCAGCAGGTTTAATAACAATGGCAGAATCATTCGTTAAATCATTAAGTGCTTTTTGCTCTCATGCAGAAAGGTTAGAATATATTCATAAATGTGAAGAAAACAAAAAATGAGAATCTCTTTCCAGTAAACGACAAAAAGTATCAACTGAGGAACTGGGAGCACTAGGTGGCATAAAGCTACATTTAGGTTTAAAAATCTTTCGTTCTTGTGAAGTTACATATGTATAAGACTTCTGAGCAAAGAAAAAAACCTCTAAAAGACCTAAAAAGATCTAATCTGGTTGAAAATGAATCATTAGATGAAACAAAAGATAAGCCTTTACTTAGTACAGATTCTTGATCATGGGATAGATTAGTACCTGATAGATTAACAATCACAGTTAAGTCCTCCTTGCTCTTCGTCTTCCACTTTGATCTCCTCGTACATATGAAGCCATCATGAGACAGAATGAAAGTTAAAATTTTAAAAAAGTGGTCACAATGTAAACAGTTGTAACAACATATGGGAACATGTAACACAATGCAATAAAAAAAGTCTTTATGTACCCTTTAAGGAAGGAAATTGCAGCCAGATTTATATTTTCATTAAAGATGTATGTGATCCATTATCTAGTCCATATGCAACATGGGGACCAATATAGCAAAGTAAGGATTTTGTCTTCCAATGTTTTTTCTTTAATGGAATTGGGGCTAGGAAAACTGAGGCGACCGATTTCTATGGATTCTTTTTTATTATTATTTCTTGAAAATAGTAAACAACTCCCATACAGAAGCATTTCATAAGTTATGTTTTCAGACAGCATGGACGATTAATTTTAAATTAATAGTACTCTTTTTGAAAGCAGAAACACAAAAAACTAAAACATTAAATCAGTAAATTCAGTCTCAAAGCACTGTGTAACTAGGATTTTGCTCTTTTCAAAAATAGGTGTTGATATAGATGTACGAAGACTTTTCAGAGTATGCGTTTTAGTGATATGTATAACACAGGTTAAATGACCTATTAAATCACCTCATAAAATACAAGTAAGCCTTGGACTGCAGGTGTAATACTCCTAGTAAACAGAAAGAGAATACAGGGAAAGTAGAAATTATATTATTTTTCACTGATGTGTGTGTGTGTTTAAGAATTAAAGTAATATAGCTAACAATATAATTCCATACATTTTCTATTAGCTAGGTAAGCACATGTTCTCAAATATACAGTTTTTACAGAAACACGTTATAGCAAGCATGTGTTTTCATTTTAAAACAGACATCTGGTACTACACTCAACCCAAACGTCTGTTACTGCTTTACTTCCTCGTCATTTCACCCCTGTGTGTCTTCTGGGTAAATGCATGGCTGAAAGTATGGCAGTCATTATGGGAAGCAGCAGATTGGTTATTGATGGGAAATAAGCCAGTGAAGTGTAACTGTGTGCTAACACGTGTTTCTTTCAAAACTGTACATTTGAGACCTATACAAAAATGGATGACGGTGAAAATTTATGGAACTATTCTGTTAGCTACAATTACTTTATCATGCAAGTGAATTGATGAGGCTTTTAAGCTAGGCTGTCACATATATATTTTAGTTTTGGTTGTGTTTTTGTATAAAAGAAACAAAACAAAGTATGCTAGTAATGCTGTACATTTTATTATCTGAAAAGATTACAATTCAGCACAGCTCAGAGTGACATCATACTGGCTAAAGTAATGGACCACTGGATAGAGCTCAGTCAGAGGAGCCGCTATCTGGAGGTGGCAAAACCCTCAACGGCAGCAGTGGTTAGTGGTGGAGGGACCATCTGCATACTACTCTCTCCCCCAGTAAAAAGACAGAGAAATACGAGTGCAATGTTAACAGGAGGTTTCACTGCCATGTCCAAATGACAAACCAACAACAAACCAGTCCTTGCTGGTGTGGTTGCTGGAGAAACAAGTGGCTACGAATATTTTAGTAAAAGCTTCTATTCCAACACTAAAAGCCTTACTTGCTTCAGGTAAGTTGAATATGTAACTAGAGAAATAATATAAGTGTGCACATACCAGCAATACTGGAACAAAATGAGGAGCCTTCAAACCCCTCTATAACACTGGTGGCAACTTCTTCAAAACACCCAGTAGAATGTTTTCCAATAACATTTGTTTACACTTTCCTGCTATTTGTTTGGAATCACTTGTAGTGTTTCTCAACACTCAGTGGAGGGGTTTCAATACTCTGCTAAGGGTCTTTCTAGAGACTTTTCCATGTGTTTTTTTGAAACCCCAGTAAAAGTGTAAATTAAATTGTGCATTTAAAGTACTACACGACAAATATTGCTTGTTCTATCAATGGCCAGTCCCAATGAATACAATACATCCATAATAACATCATTTTTTAACTTCCAGGCTACGTCCAATTGAAGGCTGAAGGAAGATGAAGGCTCTGGGACTCCATTTGTGGTCTATTACCACTATGGTAAAGCCTTTATCTTGAGGGCACTACAAAATGATTTTCCACATTGTTTTTTATTTTTGTATTGATAGGCTGGTTTTGCTGTTTAACAAATTAATTTGGACCAAGTTGCTGTCTAATAGGTGTAACTGAGCTTTCATTATGGCAAGCCAAAATAAAAATACCAGCACTTGCATGGATTCATTTTAAGTTTGATTCACAGTTATGCTGTGACATTCCAGCGGGCATCTATTGTCTGATAGAAGCCCACTAGAGCTGGAAGTTGATTGGTTGATGATGATACTGAAGACTTTTCTAATAGTACTGGATCATTTTCTAATGTCCTATATCTTATTAGCATCTATGACCACTGACTTGCTACCTCAAGTTGTTACAAGGCTACAAAAATCATTTTTTCCGTCTTAAGATTAGTCATTTGTAAACATGTACAAAGCTAATCATAGCCTGTGCTAATAAACTTCAAACTACGTCCTGTTTGGGCCAGATTTGACACCTTAGCTTCTTAGTTGTACTTTTGGACATGCAACACATAACATTTACCAGAAAAGGAAGCTTGTCATTGCTGTACCTATGCATGTCAGATCAATCCACCAGCCCCTATAACTAGGTACTATACAATTTGTCTTGGATAACGACGCATGCCAAATAAATAAATAAATAAATAAATAAATAAATAATACAATTACATTTAACCCCATGAACAATCATTCCCACAGCATTTTGTATTGAAAGGCCACAAGTGCATATTAATGAAAAACTAGAAAAAGATGTTCTGAGTTAGGATTTTGTCTGCCAGTCATTGTTCATCCTGACAAATCACCATTGCATGTGTGACACTTAACAATTTTGGTCTATTATTATATCTGCCAAAAATCATCCATCATCTTCCCTAAAGACATCTATTATCTGAAGATAATAAAATGGGCTTTTAACACCCTTTCTTTGCAGCTGCTTGTGCTGAAAATGCAAGTGGATTTATCGTTCATAATTTTGGCACATTATTATACGTGCTAAATATCATCAATCATGTCTTCTGAACAAATTGATTATCTAAATGGAGTGTATATCTCCATATCTTCAGATTTATGATACTTCACAACATTGGCACATAACTATTTGTGATTTGCTTTGCTCTTTATTTCAAAGTTTATACAGTTGCATAAACTTGTACTCTTATATTAAGGTAACATGATGCTACAATTGATGCCAGTATGTATCTGATTTTACAAAAGCTATTAAAAAAAAACCAAACAAACAAAAAAAACTAAGTAACATGTAATCAAGGTCACTAAATCACACACAGGTTATTTTCTTGTCAGTATGGTACCATAAACATGACAAATGTTTCAGACCTTTATTTTTTCAATGTTTTTCTTTTACAAAATCTAGATTGATCAGGTTTAGACAACACGTGACAGTTTCAGTGTAACCTCACAAAATCAATCCAGCAATGAAACTAAAGGACAATGGCTTTTAATCACAGAAAATAGACACTAGACCTTTTGGAAATAACAAAACAAGTATGTCATTAACTCAGATCCTCTGTCACAGTTGTTAAAAAAATGTAGTTATTATTATGAAGAAAAAGTTGACTATGACATTTGTCACAGGGGATGACTAACTTTATGTATGTCAGGCAGGTTTGTTATTTAATGTGTTTATTTTCTACTTACCACTGGTATTGGTGTGTGTTTTGATTTTAATTATTATTTTTCATGTTTGTAGTTTTGTACAGATGTGTTTATTTGTGCTTTCATGATTTTTTTGTGGTACACTTTAATGTTGGTTTGTTATGTTTTTTAATGTGTTGGGTGTTGGGTCCAAAAATGACTCTAATACTTTTTTTAAAGATGTTTTTGTTTGCATTCACTAAATGTGCAAATATAAACAGAATTGATATATTATATAGCCTATTTTAATACAGTATATTTTAATATAATTTAAATGCATTTACCAAAAGGATTAACAAATGTAGGGCTGCTAGAATGCAATGGCCTGTGTGTTTTTGTTATTGATAAGCAGAATGGGCTTTTGTGCTTCTGTACCTGATATATGACAGCAAGCCCTGACAGTTTTCACTTGCAACATGTAAAAACACAAACACTTCCCCCACTTAAGTATGATAATTTTTCTTGAAAAGGATAATTAGTATACACTCCCTCCATTTAAGTATGCAAATAGCTCATTATTATTATTAAGCTTTCATATCATGATCTGAGTGGCTTTGTGGCTTGGTGAAAGCCCTGCTGCTGCACCAGTATGTGTGTCTGTGTGTGTGTGTGTTTGTGTGTCTGAGTGAGTTTGTGTTTGTGTGTGTGTGTGTGTGTGTGTGTGTGTGTGTGTGTGTGTGTGTGTGTGTGTGTGTGTGTGAGTAAGTCTGTTTGAGAGTGTGTGTGTGTGCGTGAGTGCGCGCATGCGTGTGTGTGTGTGTGTGTGTGTGTGTGTGTGTGTGTGTGTGTGTGTGTGTGTGTGTGTGTGTGTGTGTGTGTGTGTGTGTGTGTGTGTGTGTGTGTGTGTGTGTGTGTGTGTGTGTGTGTGTGTGAGTGAGTGTGTGTGTGTGTGTGTGTGTGTGTGTGTGTGTGTGTGTGTGTGTGTGTGTGTGTGTGTGTGTGTGTGTGTGTGTGTGTGTGTGTGTGTGTGGAGACTATTGGGTGGCAGCAAGGGAGTTAAAATCCTCCCTGCAAAAACACATGAGAATGTGGCTGGAATCATGAATTGAATAAGTGATTATTTACCAGGTTTAAAGCTGAATTTCCGATTGTTTGAACCTGCCTCACTTCAGAAATTCAGCTCTTTTCAGTGGTGAAAAGGACACTGGTAAAGGTGTATTTATGCATCCTGCTTTTTCAAGACAAAATTTATATTGTTATAACATTACCCAGGGTTTACAGTACAGTGTGTGCAGAGCTATTGCAGCTGGGTTTTCACCGGGGAGGTAATAGTTCTTAATTCTAAATGCATTCTGAGGCTATTCAGTGATCCCCATATGGGTTTAGAATCTTACTACAGACCTCTCCTGAGGGATGCTCTTGATTCATGAGCTGAGATAATATAAGCATGGCTGAACAGTATTATAATTTCAGATAGATCAGTCTCAGCTCAAATGAGACCAATCTCTGCTGAAGTACTGCTTGAGTTGCTGTTCTGGGAGTACTACGTGAACAGATAGTGTCTTGCCAATTAATACTAGTGCATCAGTTTAGGAATGCTGAAACTCCTCAAAGGTTTACTGCCTCTTTGCTGATAATAACAAACTGTAAGAACGGTCAGTAAACCAAAGTTCCTCATGACTATAACAGTGCTGGTAACTGCTAAACATTCTCAGCAAACTGGTCACATAGGAAATGCGTTTATTTAAAAGCTTGACAGTCCCCTCCTTCTTTGTGCTAATGGTACAATCTTTACTTAAAGCTGCTAGAGCTAGTGCTGCTGCTGCTGGGACTTTCTGCATATATATATTCTCAGGGTTTGTGATCTTACCATGTACGAGGCCATGCTTTTATTCCTTCCTTAACCATCATGTCATTAGAGGCACTAATTCTCAAATTGTTCCAAAACACAATCCACAACAAGAAACACATAAGTATTTAAAGGAAGGGCAAGGGCACAGTCTTTACACATGGAAATTAAAAGATGAATGAATTTCATTATAACATCAGTGACACACATCTGAACATGAGACCATTGAAACCAAAATGCCTATAGGCTTGCCAATTGAATGTCTCAATGTAGAGAACGGGCTACTCTAGAATTGATACAATCACTACACCGACAGGGGATGCTTATAATTAGGTGGCAGATGACATCTTTGGGAACCTGTCCCATTCTTCACCAAGTTCTCTGATGTCACACTGTTTTATAGAATTGTCCAGTCTTCTAGCTGGCCAGTTCATAACTACTAACTACAAGACACCCTTACCCAGGGTGTCATTTTTATGATTTATGCACTACATTTCTATTTAATGTGTGAAAATACGCAAAGCAAGTACTTGTCTTCAGTTACTAGGAAACTGTACACAAGAAATAAAAAGTGATACTTTAAAAAAAAATACGTTAAGCCGATAAAGAACCTTGTAGAATACACACAATGTTGTATAGTAGATCAAAGTAACATTGCAGTTAAAATGGAAGGCTAATGCCTACCCCATGACCAATAGAGATTGTGTAATATTTATCGAGATTACTCAGGACTTCAAGGTAATGTTGCACTTGAGCCCCTGAAAATGCATTTTACTCTTTCAGTGTTACAGTTAGAGGGTAAGTTACTCCCGGACCCAAACCCTTATCTGGAGCTCTCAATATAACTACAGACATTATCTTACATCAGATCAAGCTCTGGCCAATTACACCAGCAACTGGTCTTAGAACAGAATCCAAGACTGTGTTTATGTACCATAGAGCTGTTAATCCACCCCTAGGAAATACAGTAAGATTTGTGCAACCTCCAATGCAGATGGCTCTCCACACCATAAGTGCGTCCTGGGGAATTCCTTAAATGGTTTTTGGACTATATGTTCATTACTTAATTTTGCCTTAATAATGTTTGCTCCTTTATTTATTGTTTTTGTTTATTGTATATTTGATGGAGACAGTAATATTTTTATGACGAATCTCTTGATTGACACACCACTGTTTTGTAGGGCAGCCAACAATCTGAAAGTTCAGCACGGTAAGCTGTTTTTTTTTAGCTACAGTATACAGTTCTTTGTACAGTAAATGCGGTTTATGATACAAATAATTTCAAAGGCTGCTATATGTGTTACAGTTGGAGATCAATGTATGTATATTCTCATGATGTCATATTATAGAAATTAATCAATCAATCAATCAATCATTATTTTATATAGCTCCTTTCATAGTGAACCACCTTTACAAAATGCAGTAAAAACAAGAAAATCTGTAATACTTAACACACAGAGAAATGCATAATACATGCTATACATTAAAAAAAAAAAAAAAAAAATTAAAAATGCAAAATGCATTAAATTCTGTAGAAAGTGCATAATACATGGCAGTAGCATAATACATGAAATAGTAACAGCAGCACAGCAGCTAATAGCAGATATCAGGCTTAAAGAGCATGGAAAGCAAGAGAGAACAGGTGGGTCTTAAGAGTTGATTTAAAGCGAGCGACTATGGGAGCATCACACACCAAAGCTGGGATAGAGTTCCAAAGAGTCGGAGCCATGAAGCTAAACAAGCATTCTCCAAGTGTGGTGCACTTTTGCTTGGGGATAACAAGCAGTCCAGAGTCGGAGGACCTCAACTTGTGGGCAGGGACATAGCGGGTCAGGAGGTACTTGGGACCTGTGTGATGAAGGGCATTGTAGGAGAGCAAGAGGGTTTTGAAGGTAATCCTGAACTTCACAGGTAAACAATGCAGTTGGGCAAGATGGGGGATGATGTGATCACATTTTTTGCATCTAGTAACGATCCTGGCAGTGGCATTCTGAACTAGCTGGAGTCAGTTTATGGTGCGTGCCGGGAGACCTCCATATAGAGAGTTGCAGTAGTCAAGTTGAGAGGAGACAAATGCATGACAAATTATCTCCGCATCTGGGAGGAAAAGGTAGGAATGGACTTTGGAGATGTTTCAAAGATGGTAGAAGGAAGATTTTACCATGGAGGAGATGTGGGCATTAAGGAGAGGTTGCTGTCTACACCAAGACTTCGTACTGTGGTTGAAGGCAGCAGCAGACAGTTTCCGAGGTATACTTCTGAAGGCAGTCAAAAAGAATACCATGATCTATGGTGTCAAAAGCAGCTGTTAGGTAAAGGAGAACAATCACAGAGGGAGCACCAGCACCAGGATCGAGCAGGAGATCATTCACAATCCAGAGCAGAGCAGTTTCAGTACTGTGTTGTGGCCGGAAACCAGACTGTAGAGATTCAAACAGATTGTTGTCCGTGAGATGTTTCATTGGTTGACTGGCTACAGCCCTTTCAAGAGTTTTTGAGAGAAAATGGAGCTTGGAGATGTGACAGAAATTAAATAAGTCAACTGGATCAAGGAAGTGTTTCTTGAGGAAACACATGTACATGGATTAGGGAGTGGTTAACATGTAGAAAACAGAAAGTACTGATTAGAGGAAAAACCTCAGAATGGAGTGTGGTAACCAGTGGTGTACCACAGGGATCAGTATTAGGTCCTCTGCTATTCCTAATCTACATTAATGATTTAGATTCTGGTATAGTAAGCAAACTTGTTAAATTTGCAGACGAAACAAAAATAGGAGGAGTGGCAAACACTGTTGCAGCAGCAAAGGTCATTCAAAATGATCTAGACAAGATTCAAAACTGGGCAGACACATGGCAAATGACATTTAATAGAGAAAAGTGTAAGGTACTGCACGCAGGAAATAAAAATGTACATTATAAATATCATATGGGAGTTACTGAAATTGGAGAAGGAATCTATGAAAAAGACCTAGGAGTTTTTGTTGACTCAGAAATGTCTTCATCTAGACGATGTGGGGAAGCTATAAAAAAGGCTAACAAGATGCTCGGATACATTGTGAAAAGTGTTGAATTTAAATCAAGGGAAGTAATGTTAAAACTGTACAATGCACTAGTAAGACCTCACCTTGAATATTGTGTTCAGTTCTGGTCACCTCGCTATAAAAAAGATATTGCTGCTCTAGAAAGAGTGCAAAGAAGAGTGACCAGAATTATTCCGGGCTTAAAAGGCATGTCATATGCAGACAGGCTAAAAGAATTGAATCTGTTCAGTCTTGAACAAAGAAGACTACGCGGCAACCTAATTCAAGCATTCCAAATTCTAAAAGGTATTGACAGAGTCGACCCAAGGGACTTTTTTGACCTGAAAAAAGAAACAAGGACCAGGGGTCACAAATGGAGATTAGACAAAGGGGCATTCAGAACAGAAAATAGGAGGCACTTTTTTACACAGAGAATTATGAGGGTCTGGAATCAACTCCCCAGTAATGTTGTTGAAGCTGACACCCTGGGATCCTTCAAGAAGCTGCTTGATGTGATTCTGGGATCAATAAGCGACTAACAACCAAACAAGCAAGATGGGCCGAATGGCTTCCTCTTGTTTGTAAACTTTCTTATGTTCTTATGTTCTATGAGTACCGGCGTAACTCAGGCAAGTTTAAGGGCAGCAGGAACCGAGCCAGAGTCCCGGTGCTAATTGAGAGTGTACATAATGGAGGGAGCAAGATCAGAAGCACAGAGACGGACAAGGTTAGTCAACCAGGGGTCCAGGGGGCATGTGGCAGTAGTTAATTTCAACAGTAAGCTGGAAACATCAGCAATGGAGAGAGGAGAGAAGTAGGAGAGGGCAGCAGAGGCAACTGGAAGAGTGTCAAGGTGGTCAAGTAGTAAACTGGGTTTGTGGTGGGTGAGCGTAGAATAGATGTTATTTCAAAAGAAAGAGGAGAAATCATGACAGATAAGAGAGGAGGATGGAAGGGAGTTGGATCTGTCGGTGGCTGGATGTAGGATTTGGTCGATGGTCCTAAAGAGAATATTAGGTTTACCGTGTCCCATAGTTATGACTTCAGAGAAGTATTTTACTCTGGCCGCGGCAAGCGCACATCTGTAGCTCATGAGAAGGTTGGTCCAGATCTCTCTGTGAACCGTTAGTCCAGATGATCTCCACTTGCGCTCAAGCTTGTGGCAGGTGAAGTTTGAACGTATACCATGGGCAGTTCTAATCTTTCTTGATGGTTCTGGTTGTAAACGGGGCAACAGTGTCAATGATATGAGTAAGGGTGGAGTTGTAGAGGGTCACCGCATCATCAACAGAGGACGGGAGAGTACCAGTTAGAGGGGATGCAGAGACACATTCCGAGAGTTTCAGAGGATTCAGCAGATTCTTGGGACAAAAGGAGACAACAGTATCAGTAGCAGAAGAAAGAGCAGGGAGATTAATATTAGCAGTGATCAAGAAATGGTCAGAGAGAGAGACCTCTGAGACAGAGAGTTTGGAGACATTAAGGCCCCTGGTGATGAGCAGATCCAGGGTTTGTCCTCGGGTGTGAGTTGGGACATTGACATATTGAGAAAGTCCAAGACAGTCTAGAATCGTGTTGAAGTCGGTCACTTCAAGGAAGGCAAGTCAACATGAATGTTGAAGTCATCTAAGAGTAGGATTTTGTCAGTGCAGACAAATATGAGTACTTTAAAATATTTTTTTTCTAATATACAAAAAAGTAAATATTGGTTATTTTATTTAATTTCAAATGAGCACATTGTTAGAACTCTACCAAAGTGTAGTCGGTATGAGGTTTTATCATAAAATGGCACACTAAGGACTTGCATTGATGAGAAAGGACTGTAGATATATTGAAATTAATTGACAAGCTTTGGAGTGCATCTACAGTATCTGAAAAAATTTAAGATGTAACCTCCTAAGTCCACTGCAACACCAGTTTCGGGAAAGAATGGTGCTTCGCAAAGCTCTCCCGAAAGGTTGAATAACATTGACATGTGTTAATTTCAGTTACAGCTATGGCCAAAAGTTTTGCATCACTCTATATAATTAACTAATTTTGCCTCCTAAATTCGAATGTAGCCTGCTGAATAATGTTACGTTAACATATTGAATTACATACCGCTTTGTGATTGTCCATACACGTCACGAAAAACTGACAAAAATGAAAAAATGTGACATTTTTAAATCTAACATGAAATACTGTAGTACTATTATGGCTTCTAGTAGACTTCTGCAAAATCATGTTGTAGTTTCTTTGATTACATGTTAAATAAAAGATCTAAATTATGCTCATGTAGTGTTTTTTTTTAAATGATGTCTTAATCCTACAATTCTAGGTGATGTAAAACCTCTGGCCATAGTGTACATAATAATTTCAATTCAGATCAAACTTTTCGTTCTGAATAATATGGTGTAGCAGTTCAGTTGATATATGCCTGCAGCATTCAATCATATTTTGCGTAGAAATTCTCGAAATGGCATTGTGGAAGGGGTGTGGGTAATTCACTGACAAGGAGACAGACAGGTGTATTTGGAAAACACCACACAGGTGCCCAGTTTTATTTTAGGCCGGCTCTTTTTCTTTCCTTGTAATTTTTCTCTCCGGTAGAGGGCACTGTTGACCGTGGGCTGCCTATCAACGATGATAGACAGCACCACGGAAATACCACAGCTGGTACACGACCTTCAAATGCACTCGCAGGTGCTCAAAGAAATAATAATGAAAACAGAAGGCGAAAAGAACAAGGGAAAAATAAAACAGTAATAAAACTACAAATAAAAGGTGCTGCACTCGGCAGCGTTATCCCGGTCGCCGCTACCCGCACGACCCGGATCACCGTCCTACTCTCTCGGCTATCTCGCCTGCTCTTTCACAATACGCCGGGGTCTGCCCAAGGGTTCCCCGCTCTCTCTCTCTGTCTCGCTGATTCCCGGTCCTGAATCAAAGATCCGCACCCTTAGCGCGTCTAAGTGGGCAGACCTGAGGAAACAACAGAGCGTTACTTTATAGGACCGACAATCACCCAAGACCCGCCTCTCGGCCATTCAGAGAGGGGGAAAGTCCACACACCCACTTTCCCACCTCCCCGTGTCACTGCCATGACTCACAGGCGGTTGTTGGGCGACTGCCGCCCTCTTCCTGCAGCCCGTGAACACGCCAGCAGAGTCAGCACAGATCTCTCCCTGTTACATATCCTTCCCCTCAGAATGACACCACCGGTTCATTCGAAAATCTTACACCCCCATGCCTTCCCGAGAGAAAAAGTCTGCGTTTTGATGCAGCTTTCCTGCTCGGTGGACTACCCTGAAGGCATAGGGCTGCAAGGCCAAGTACCACCGCGTGATTCTGGCATTGCTATCTTTCATCCGGTGAAGCCATGCTAAGGGGGCATGATCTGTAACCAGGGTGAAGTGTCGCCCCAGGAGGTAGTACCGGAGTGACTCGACTGCCCATTTTACCGCGAGACACTCCTTCTCGATGGTGCTATAATTTTTCTCGCGGGGAAGGAGCTTCCTGCTGATATACAGGACTGGGTGCTCGCTTCCCCGAACCTCCTGCGACAACACTGCCCCGAGACCTGTCTCTGACGCATCCGTCTGCAGGGTGAACCTCTTACCAAAATCCGGGCTGCATAGTACTGGCTTACTACACAGCCTCCGCTTCAAGGCGAGAAAGGCCCTCTGGCACGACTCCGTCCACTGAACCGTATTTGGGGCAGCCTTCCGGGTGAGGTCTGTCAAGGGAGCAGCGAGCGTAGCGAAACTCGGGATGAACTTTCTATAATAGCCCGCTAGTCCCAAGAAAGAGCGCACCTGGGTTTTGGTTGTAGGAACCGGCCAGTCAGCCAAGGCTTTCACCTTAGCAACTAGCGGTCTGATCTGGCCGCCCCCTACTCGATACCCCAAATACTCCGACTCACTCTTCCCAATGGCACACTTCTTTGGGTTAGCAGTGAGCCCCGCCTCCCGCAAGGATTGCAGCACCGCCGCTACCTTACACAGATGACTCGGCCAATCCTCACTGTGGATAACCACGTCATCTATGTAAGCAGCGGCGTACTGCTGATGGGGCCGCAAGATGCGATCCATCATCCGCTGGAAAGTGGCGGGGGCTCCGTGCAACCCAAAGGGCATGGTCCTGAATTGGTACAACCCGAAGGGAGTCGAAAACGCCGTCCTCTCTCTAGATTCCGGAGTCAGGGGTATCTGCCAGTACCCCTTCGTTAAATCCAGTGTCGTCATAAAATGAGCCGTGCCTAGACGCTCCAGCAACTCATCTACCCGGGGCATCGGATAAGCGTCAAATTTCGATTTCTCATTGATTCGTCTGAAATCAATGCAAAATCGAGTTGACCCGTCTGGCTTATCGACTAAAACGATCGGACTGTTCCAGTCACTTTGGGACTCTTCTATTACCCCCAGTCTCAGCATTTCGTCAATTTCCGCTTTTATTACCTGTCTTTTACGCTCAGGTATACGGTACGGCCTCTGGCGAACTAGCGCCCCCGGCTCAATATCAATGTGATGATGGGCTACTCGAGTCTGCCCCGGGACTGAAGAGAACACGTCAGGAAACTCCGCCACCAGACCGTGAGCCTGACATTTCTGCGTTGGTGTCAGATTCTCAGCAATCTGTACCGATCCTTTTCTTGCCAACACAGAAAGATCAGGTCCCAGGTCCGTGACGTCATCTGCATGCGCCACTAACAACGCCTCTGGCTGTAACCAAGGCTTTAAGAGATTGATATGGTAAATGTGTTTCTCTGTCCGTCGCTCCGGCTGGCAGATCTCATAGTCCACCTTCCCAACCTGGCGTGTAACCTCAAAGGGTCCTTGCCACTTAGCCAAGAGTTTCGACTCAGAACTGGGTAATAAAAGAAGTACCTTATCCCCCGGCTGAAATGTGCGCAACCGGGCTCCTCGGTTATATTGTGTCTCCTGTCTGTGCTGCGCCTGCTGCAAATTGTCATGCGCCCATTTCCCAACAGACTCAAGACGTTTGCGCAGGTCCAACACATACCGGACTGTATTGGTCGAATTGTCCTGCTGCTCCTCCCACATCTCTCTGACCAGATCGAGCACGCCCCGGGGTCTCCGCCCATACAACAGCTCGAATGGTGAAAACCCCGTGGAAGCCTGGGGAACCTCTCTGATCGCAAAGAGAAGGGGAGGAATCAGCTGGTCCCAGTAACGCACATCACTACGAATAAATCTGCGCAACATGTTCTTAAGGGTCTTATTAAAGCGTTCCACCAAACCGTCTGTCTGAGGATGAAACACAGAGGTCCTAATGGTCTTAATTCCCAAAAG
This sequence comes from Polyodon spathula, assembly GCF_017654505.1. NCBI lineage: Eukaryota > Metazoa > Chordata > Actinopteri > Acipenseriformes > Polyodontidae > Polyodon > Polyodon spathula. The sequence continues at coordinate 84,364,993 of NC_054534.1, read as the reverse complement.
CTTACATGTTCCGCGGATTAGCCGGGACATAAAATTGGTGCCTTGATCGGTTAGTATCTCCTTGGGAATCCCCACCCGGGAAAAAACCTTCACAAGCTCGTTGGCAACAGACTTAGCGGACATAGATCGGAGGGGAATTGCCTCTGGATAACGCGTAGCGTAATCCAGAATGACAAGTAGGTGGGTGTATCCTGCCGCACTCCTTTCTAGTGGCCCAACTATGTCCATCCCAATACGCTCAAACGGAGCTTCCACTAGGGGCAAAGGCACCAGAGGGGCTCGTGGAACGGCTCTAGGGCTGGCCTTCTGACATTCCCCACAACGCTCACAAAACCGCTTAACATCGCCATCCAGCCCCAGCCAGAAGAACCGTGACACAAGCCTTGCTTTAGTTTTATCCCTTCCCAAATGACCAGACAGGGGAATAGCGTGAGCCAGCTGCAACAAATCCTCCTTAAAGGGCTGAGGAATGAGCAACTGATGACGCACTTCACCGGTCTGGGGTAATTTATCAACACGGTACAGTAGGTCTCGATCAATTTCAAAGTGGGGGTACGTGGCGGCGCGTCTGGGCTCGACCACCCGACCATTAACCACCGCTGCTTGGTCAAAGAGCCTGCCCAGCACGTCGTCACGCCCTTGCTCGAGTCGGAAGTCACGGGAGCGAGCTAAGAAATCAGCTCCCATGGCTTCCAACTCGGGGTCAGGTCGGTCCCGAGCAGAGGCAGCCGAGCCAGACGCCTGCGCTGGCTCCGCGACCTCCCCCCCGGACTCTTCACCAACCGCCCCCACCTGGAACTTCTCCGACTCCCTCCATTGCCAGCCCTCATTCTTAGCGATCCGACGCTCCCGTTTAGTTTTACGGGGTTTAAATCTATGGCAAAACCATTCTGGATCGCGAAAGGGAAAAATCTCTCCAATTACTTCCTCTTTCTTAGCCAATAAAGAAGACGGGGCTGTCAGAGCAGCCAACCAATCTTTAAACTGCTCACAGTCCCGTCCCAGAACTACTGGTACCGGCAATCGAGGACATAATCCTACCTGCACCTGCGTCACCTGCTGGCCAATAGTCATACACACATTTATCTTGGGATAGGAGCGGACATCCCCATGAATACATTTAATATGCACCCGTCCCAATATACGTTTATGCCCCGGTGAGATTAGGCTCTCCTGTACCAGAGACTGACTACACCCTGAGTCCAGGAGAGCCTGGGTTTTTGTACCATCCACTGTCACCGGAATAACAAAACCCGTGTGCTGAAGCGACTGAGGTAATTGAACGTGCTTACCTGGTCGGCTGAGGTCACACTCCATCACGGGGCAGTCCCGGGAGAGGTGGCCCACCTCCCTGCACGTCCAACACCTCGGTGGGCTGGCTTCTCTCCCCGAAGTTTTGAAAAGAGGGGGAAACACAGGAGCCATAAAAGGGGCTCGCCGATAAGGCGTCCGCGCGAGACCCCGGTCCGACACTGCAGCAGCCCGTGGGTATCCCCACCCTGCCCCAGTACCCGGGCCGGGAGCTCCCGCCGACACCCCCCGACCAAATCCTAGACTACCCCTTCCCCCCAGTCCCTTCGCCCTTTCCGGGGCCAGTTGAGGGGACGATCCAGTAGCCGCACTCCTCCCGGGCAGTTTCGCGGGCGTTGGTTCTGCTGCCTGGTACCGCTCGGCAAGCTCGACCGCCCGGTCCAGCGTGTCTGGTGCCTGCCGCTGGACCCACAGCCGAGGTTCCGGGGCTAGACATTCCAGGAAGCGCTCCACCACGATAGCGCTCCGCTCTATCCTCCCACTACGATCATCGTCCAACACCCTGGCTTTCTTTGGTGTTTCAGCTCCGGGTTCAACCAACCCTTTTTTTTTTTTCAGTAGTGCGTACTCTTTCCACCACCCTGGCTTTGGTGTTCAGCTCCGGGTTCAACCAACCCAGTGCGTAATCCTTCAGACGGTGGGCGATGGCTCGTGGGTGCTCCCCTACCGCAAACTGCTCCTCTCGGAATTTCTTCCGATACCCCTCCGGTGTGGCCCCCACGCGATTAAGGATGACGGTTTTCAGCGTGGGGTAATCCATCATCCGATCTGGGGACAGCGTTCTCGCTGCTGCTTGCGCCTCCCCCGTGAGCTGAGGAAGCAGGTAACTAGCCCACTGGGCTGGATCCCACCCGGCCGAGGTCGCCATAGCTTCAAACACCTCCAAATAGGCGTCAGGTCGATCCTCGGCCGTCATTTTTGTGGGGCGTTGCAACTGGGGGTCTGGAGCTGCGGGTCTTGCCGCCCCCTGCACTGCTGCGGTGAGCGTCTGGCGCAGGAGGTCCATCATCGCCGCAAACTGCGTAGCATCCATGGCTCGTCTGCTCCTTCTATAGCTGCACTGCTTGGGGCAGTGCCAGTGAATCCCACTTCTGACACCACGTGTGGAAGGGGTGTGGGTAATTCACTGACAAGGAGACAGACAGGTGTATTTGGAAAACACCACACAGGTGCCCAGTTTTATTTTAGGCCGGCTCTTTTTCTTTCCTTGTAATTTTTTTTTCTCTCCGGTAGAGGGCACTGTTGACCGTGGGCTGCCTATCAACGATGATAGACAGCACCACGGAAATACCACAGCTGGTACACGACCTTCAAATGCACTCGCAGGTGCGCAAAGAAATAATAATGAAAACAGAAGGCGAAAAGAACAAGGGAAAATAAAACAGTAATAAAACTACAAATAAAAGGTGCTGCACTCGGCAGCGTTATCCCGGTCGCCGCTACCCGCACGACCCGGATCACCGTCCTACTCTGTCGGCTATCTAGCCTGCTCTTTTACAATACGCCGGGGTCTGCCCAAGGGTTCCCCGCTCTCTCTCTCTGTCTCGCTGATTCCCGGTCCTGAATCAATGGTGTAGCAGTTCAGTTGATATATGCCTGCAGCATTCAATTATTTTGGGTCCGCACCCTTAGCGCGTCTAAGTGGGCAGACCTGAGGAAACAACAGAGCGTTACTTTATAGGACCGACAATCACCCAAGACCCGCCTCTCGGCCATTCAGAGAGGGGGAAAGTCCACACTCACACTTTCCCACCTCCCCGTGTCACTGCCATGACTCACAGGCGGTTGTTGGGCGACTGCCGCCCTCTTCCTGCAGCCCGTGAACACGCCAGCAGAGTCAGCACAGATCTCTCCCTGTTACAGGCATCATTAACAGTTTAAAGCTAAGCTCTCCAATTTCACACAGCCAGGAAGCAAGCCTACGCTCCCGACTGCATTTTTTATTGTCATGAGATTTTAAGAGCCTGATTTTAATTTATGTCGTTCACTTACTGCATTGACAGAATTAAAAAGAACAAACAGAAATGAATTGCACCTCAATTCTGTTAACTTGTATACACACTGATCATTCCGCTTAGCGCACATCCAGCCACTTTCACAACCAACCAGTGTTAAAAAAAAAAAAAAAAAAATCACCCGGCACCCTGATGAAGGTATTTCCTTGTCAAAACTCTGGTGATATGTTTTTATGAATTAAAGATATTTTGGAGCACAGTTGAGTGCGATTCTCTCTTTCTCTAGATTGACTGATGGCGTCAGCCTTGTGAACTTGCACCTCATCTACTTCGGTGAGCGGATCCTTCTGACATTCTAACATTACTGTGGCAAGTTACGTCTGTGTTTTAAACTCATTCTGCAAAATGAAGAGTCTCTTTCCACCAGAACTCATAGGCTTACTCAACACACATTCTAAAAACCCTTTTCATTTTAATAGCATAGAGTGTGTATAGCATTCTCTGGAAAGTCTGGCGAAATGTTGATGTGTAACATTGAAATAAAGCCTTAATTTCATATATATTTTCTATTAATGATTAAGTTTTTTGTTTTTTATTATTTAAACATTTGTGAATTATGGACCTTTCAGGGTCTGTGATACCCAACAGTTCTCTTAAGAAAAATAAATGTTCTCATTGATGTAATTAAACCTGTCAACAGAACCAATGTCATGTAAGAATAATGTTGCTGTTTTCTAACTTCTGTTTACTGTGAGGATTCCCATGGATACTTTCAGTTTAGAAACACGTTTCAAGGTTTTCCAGAGGCTCTGTTTATCTTTATCTGTGAAATAACATAAACCCTTGTTTGACAGGAACAACAATCTGACCTTAAACTAGCTGAAAGAAATGGCATTACAAAGCCTGTGTAATTTGAAACTCAATGAATCTCTCTGGGAGCAACCCTGTCCTTGAAAACATACATAAAGCCAGGTTTGGTGACACAGCATAATTCTACAAATGTACTTACATTTTTCAGAGATACGATTACTGTCTGCTGTGCTGGTATTATATATAATATGTGTAGACTCCGAAGAGGATAACTGACCAAAGGTCTTTGTGTTTGATGTGTACTTCGAAAAATGCCTCTGTACCTATTTTTATTTAAATCATTTAAAACCTTGGGGATTTTCTGAGGCTGCAAATTTACAGTAAGCATTTAAAAATGGAAAAATAGCATTAGAATAAAAAAATAACTGTGTCTTTCCACCATGTTTGTTTTTATCTACCTCTTAAATGTAAAACATGTAAAAGCATTCAGAACATCGAATTAGAAACATGTAATTGGTTCTCGAACCCTCTCCCAAAGTTCAGCATTTTGATTGGTTCATTGTCTTCCCCACTCAATCCGACACATGTTCATAGGAGTGGGAGCAGGTTTATCAATAGGCATGACATGTATAATCACAACATCCACTTTACAGACCCTCATCTGGTTAAAGCGAAGATTCAAGATGTACAGGCGGTGTACCTCAAACCATATGACTGTTTATGTTTATACACAAAATGTGCATAAGACATTGTCACACAGAATACTTTATATACCTAAGCAGTGAAATTTGCTGCGTTACTTAACGTTCTTGCTTAAGGTTTTATTACTGGTTCTTATTCCACCCTAACCCATCAAAATAATCAATTTATTTATTGCCGTTATATGGGGCTTGTCGTGCAATACTATATCAAAGTGCTATCTAAAATAAAACTTGAAACAAATTATTCTACATTGTGATTTATCGTTGTGGTCTTGCAAAGTTTGGTACGTGACTCTCGTCTGCACATAACATGCTCTTCTCTTAGAAAAACTGTTTCTTTAGTGGACAACTTTCGGTCCACCAGGAAATTACATCAAAAATAAACAAAGCTGACAGTGGTTGAATGCTCAGGAGTTATATAACTATTTTAATGTTCAAATGGCCAAAAGAAACTAAACAATACATCCAAGAAAAGTTGAAACGTGCAACAACAAGAACAAAGGCAAGCAAAGCATTAGTAAATTTTCATACCTATCAATATTTACTTTAACTAACAGTTTAAAAGAAACAAATGAAGACAGTGTCACCACTGCTCTTATGTATGACTACAGGGAAACCCTGGTAAATACATTGTAATATACTGTTAACTTTCTTTCTCTTCTCCTTTGCACAGGTAATTTTTAGATTCTGTTGGAGCATCACAAACCACACACAGATTAACAAGAACCATCAGACAGGTAAGTAAAATTATTTCAATGTTAATTGCACAGTATAAAATAATTTTCACAAGTATATATAACAATATTGCATAATGATCCAGTTATAGTACAGTCAACCCTCTTTTTACTGCCAGGTAAAGGCCATTGGCAGAACAGGCAATAAAGCGAAGGAGGCGTTATAGTGAGGGTCTATAGTGAGGTGGCCTACAGCATTATCATTTAAGCAGTTAAAAAAAAAAAAGAAAATAAAATATGTTGAATATGTACAGGCAAACACTGTTTACAAAAATGATGCTTTAGTTTAAGTTGGCCTTCATTTGTGCTAAATGTAAACAAACAAACCTCTACTGTACCTTTTATTTTAATTTTCTTATTATTTTTTTGAATTTACTGTGGTTTATAAAAGTCACTTATTTTAGACTGTGTCAAGCCTGTCAAGTTAAACAAATTGACCCGAGACCTTAGATCAGTTAAGCAGCAGTACAAGTTGTATGTCTGGTTTCAAATGATAGACGTGTGCTCTTTCAATAGGAAGGAAGCAGAACAAGAGGAAGCAGTAGTTGAAGCAGTAACATGGAAACAAAGACCCAAGTTATATCCGTTCATCTTGGTCTTGTTAAATCAGCTTGCTTCTCTTGGCATGCGTGGGTGTGTGCATGCAGAGTTGCATGGTTCACAGGTTTGGGCTACGTTAAGCAATATATTTGAAAAGCCTTACACTACACTTAACCAGTAAAGCGTGCTGCTTTACCAGTCAGTGGTACAACTACAGCTGAATAGTGTAGTGCTACTCAGACTGTGAAGAAATAATTTTAAAAAAATGAAAGAACATCCACAGAACACTGTTTTGACTGTGTGCTACACAGCCAACATCACAACTTTCGACCATACTGCCAACATCACAACTCTTGACCATACTGGACTACATGGCACCCAGTTGTACCAGTACTTGCATCAGTTTGTACTTGCACTGAACTGCTCCATACTTTGCTGCATTCAACTATAACTATAACTACTTACCATATCTTGTATTTGATTTTACTCTTATAGGTAACCATACTCACGTTTTTTGTAATTGCTTTTATGATTCTCATCCATTTCATACTTACTACGTGTTCTTACTGGACTTTACTCATAGCAAATATTTACTATATGTTTTAACTGTTTTTTGTCAAACTCGCTCTTACTAATAATCTACTATATTCTTTACTTTGCTTTTACTTGAATTTGATCTTACTGTACTTTCATAATTGCTCTTATTTGTATTATGATATTCTGTAATGTGATATTTTACAATGCCATGCTTTGTACTGTGATATTTTACAATGCAATGCTGTGTATTGTGAATAAATAAATTATTATAGTTAATAATAATAATAATAATAATAATAAAAATAATATAATAATAATAATAATAATACTAATAATAATAATAATAAAATAACAACATTTTTATCTTAGTCCCGCTTCTCTCTGGCTCTTTTGCTTAGATGAAATTTACCTTTAGATGCAACACTGATAACTTTTTTTTTTTTTAGTTGTATGTCTTCATTGGTTTAATTAGGCTTTACAGTAGAACCTGTTACATGTGACCCTGCAATATACCAAACCCTCTATTAACTGATGGACCTGTGGCATATGTCATTTGCATGTACTGTTACCAACTGAACAAATACATTTTAATATAAAACTGAACATGATTCTGAGACACGCCAGCTTATTTAGTTTTCTTTATCATTTCAATTGTTTCTTTATCATTTTCATTAGACATTTAACCTTATGTGCACTTTAGGTCAAGATTAAACAAAGCTAGAGGCTTCCCTGACATCTTCCAGTTCAGTTCTGTTTTTGGCCGTATTACTGCAAGGCAAATCTTAATGGGCCCATTGTTTGCTTGTAAAGGGATTCAATCACGTTAAGCGGGCTTATCCCTTAACTAATAATACAGATTGCATTGTAAGATTGTGTTTCAGCAGAAAAGGACCACTCTTCCTTTCTAATCAGAAGATCCATTTATTAAGGATAAGAATTTGGCATCTGTAAATTGTCTTTTTTCATAATAAGCCCTTATCCTGCAGAGCACTGTGTTCATGTCCTGGAGGGGCTCTTATGCATTTTTGTTGCACTCATGTTTCTGAGAGCAGTACATGTTAGAACCAATTAATCTTCATCTTATTATTGTGAAAGAGCATGCAGGATATACTTAATGATCCTGTTCTTGAAATTTACATAATTACTGCAAATGGTGATGGCCTTTTAACAAAAATGTGCAAGAGCCCACGTAAGTCCTGTCATCTCCTGTGTAGAATTAAAGCAGGGATCTGTGTTTTAATGAAATCCATGCATATTTAAGGCATCTTGAAGATAAATATTTGCATATTAGTTGTTAATCTCATCGCTTTTCATTATACAGTATGTTGTGACAAAAATCGCTTCATTTTCTTGTCTAAATGATTTACCATGGCAATTACTAGACATATTTTGAATAATCTATGGGTCAGATTGACCTCTATGTCTCCTCTTATGTAAATAATTTTCTCTTCACTCACTTGGAATCAAAAAGCAATACCTACGATAAGTGGAGCCTAAGAGTAATCACAGCAGCTGTATTTGCATTTTTTTATATTACAGGAAAACATTTTTGTTAAAATTAATAAAAACAAAAAAGTTAAATATAAAAGACAATCAAAGCCTCTAGCTGTTTTAAGAACATGTTTAACTGGACTACACAACCCTTCAGTATTTTTGAGCTCATTAAAAATGTTTAATACTGTCACATTTGTTTTTGTACTTTCACTTGATTCTACCACAAACTAAGAAATGTTCAGCCTTTACCACTATGTGGCCCAAGAGCCAACTGTTGGACAAGCTGCTTTATATAAAAGTTTTTTTTCCCCGTTTTTGTGATCCCATAGCTTTAGTATAGAAATAAATCAATCAACCAGTCTTTATTTTATATAACACCTTTCATAGTGGACCTCCATCACAAAGCGCTTTACAAGATGCAGTAACAACAAGAAAACCCATAATATTTTAAATACAGAGAAATGCATAACACATGATATACAGTAAAACAAATAAAACAAACAAACAATGCATAATACATTAAATACAGTGGAAAGTGCATAATACATGATAATAACATAATACATAAAATAGTAGCAGCGACACAGCAGCTAATAGCAAATATCAGGTTTAAAGAGCATGGAAAGCAAGAGAGAACAGGTGGGTCTTGAGAGTTGATGGCAACTAGGAATTCTAAGAAAAAGTCAGAATAACTCACATTTCTAACGTAGCATTTCCAGATACGTCAAGTCTCCTGCACTCTGTAGTATATTTTATTTTCATACATATCTCACTGTAGGCAAGTGATCCAACAGTTCAACAAAAAAGACAAGTACCGGTATATTGGTGTTTTATACCAAATCCAATTTTGGCACGCAAGAGTACGGTATTCAAAATCCTGTGAAGCTGTATACAAGATAGTCAAAAATGTTCCCTTGCAGAGAAGCCAGTTCTGCTGCCCAATGTCACTTTATAAGCTGTCAACATACTGCCATCAAAGGAAAAATATGTGATTCTTTACTTGCAGATCAACACACTTTGTAGACAATCTGTGCCTTAACAACTTTACCTCTCTACCAGTTTTAGATTGTGTTACTGAGAAGGTATGTGAACTGATTTTGCTACCACTTCAAAAGTATAAATATGATATTGTTTAACTTACTTTGATGTTATTTTTTAAGTAAGCACACAATGTAATTATAACGCTTGTAGTAAAGTCATCAAAAATAAATCAATAACTTTTTCACACCTGAAGATTGCATGTTGGGTTACCTTGTACACCAACAAATGAAAGAAGCACCCAGACTACCTCTATACACTACTACAACCCAAAAAAAGATCTGACCAAACTCAATGTGAAAATGTGCAAAAATGCTGAAAATCAGACAGGGACAAACAGGGAGCAAAGACTTTTTCACAGTACTCTGTGTGTGTGTGAACCATTAAAAAGTATTTGTACCCTGTGACAAAGTGCCAGCCCCTGTGTGTATTTTCTGTTATATGTTGCGTGTGGTGTGTTAAATGTTGGTGTATAGTCATTGGTACATGGGATATAAACTGGTCTATGTAACACAAGTGTTTAAAATGAATATGTGTATTTAGGGATGAGGATTGCACAGCACTTCACGTGCAAGTAAAACGTAATAATATGTGAGCACAGGAAATTGCACTCTATTAATTCACGTGCAGTTGTACCGCGACTCCAATTGAATGATTGATTAGCAATCGAGTCTTGGTACAGCTGCATAAAATCTGCATGTTTTCACCCACTTGGGGTTGTGTGTTCGGTGAGTGGAGAACAGGATTGGAGGCAGAGGTAAAGATAATAAGAATAGTTAAAGTTAAAAAGAATAGTTAAAGTATCTTCTCACCATGTTTGTCTGTATAGTCTGTTTTGTTTGTCTTTTTGTTTTGGCGACGAGTGCCGTGTCCTGTGTGTTTGTTTGTTACAACCATTTATTTTCTGTCTGTTCTGTTCACTCATTAAATGCTGAGAGAAACCATTCGCTCAGCTCCACCAATCGCCACCTCTCTCTTTGTTTATTTTCCTGTTTCTGGTCGGACGCCCCCCACTCCGGCCGTCTTTGTGACACGTGGTGTTAGTAGTGGGATTACCAGCGCCACCTAGACGCCGACCAGAGCAGGGACTGCAGTTTTTTTGGGGAAAAAAAAAAGACGTTTTTTTTTTTGGTGTGTGGGAAAAAAAAAGAAAAAAGTGTTTTTGGATTACAAAAAAAATAAAATAAAAATAAATAAAGAAATGGGGAGAAGCAGGAGAGTAAAGCAGCAGCAACGACTGCAGGAGGAGGAGGAGGAACTAGAGCCCGGGGGGAGGAAACAGAGCCTTTCCCGTCATCTGAGGAGCTGCTGGACTGGGTGTCGGACCCAGAGTGGAGTGGGGAGGACCTCCCATTGGTTGTTGACCTACTGTGGGCCAGAGATGGGGAACGTTGGGAATGCTGGGAACAACATTTCTACCCAGTGCCCTTCATGAACCCGGCAGCCGTAGTGATAAACTGCTTGGCTGCCGATATGGGACTGCCTCAGCAGGTTGCATTCCAAGTGGGAGGAGCCACGTCTACCTGCATCCTCAATGGGCTGAAGGGAGATGACATGCAGCTCCCATCTCCACCAGCAGAGGAAGAATGCCTGCTGGTTTCGCCTCCAGAGCCAGAGGGAGAGGAGCCGTCTCCAGCACCAGAGGGAAAGAAGCCGTTGCTGTCGTCTCCAGTGCCAGAGGGAGAGGTCCCACCACTGTCTCCAGAGTAGGAGGGAGAGCTGCACCAGTCCCCTGCAAGTGAAGGAGAGCCACACCAGTCCCCTGCAAGTGAGGGAGAGCTGCACCAATCCCCTTTAACAAGGGTAGACTACACGCCACTCCCACCTCCACCACTAGGAGACTACAGGCCGCTCCCACCTTCGTTGCCAAGAGACTACATGCCTCTGCCACCTCCATCGGCAGGAGCAGAGCAGCTAGAGCTGCCTCTGCCTCCGCCACCTCCACCGGCAGGAACAGAGCAGCAGGAGCTGCCTCTGCCTCCTCCACCAGCAGAGGGTGAATGTCTGCTGGATCTCCTGTTCACCAGCAGAGGGTGAATGCCTGCTGGGTCCCTGTCCACCAGCAGAGGGTGAATGCCTGATAGTATCACTTCCCCCACCAGCAGAGGATGAATGCCTGCTGGTATCACTTCCCCCACCAGCAGAGGATGAATGCCTGCTGGTATCACTTCCCCCACCATCACGAGGAGAGGAGCTGGAGCTGTCTCTGCCTCCACCACCATCAGGGGGAGAGGAGCAGGAGCTGCCTCTCCCTTCACCAGAAGGACCAGGACTAGATGCTGGCGGTCCTCAACAGCCCTTGCATAGCATGCTGAGGGAAGCACAGGGAAGAACCACCCGGCCGCAGTGGCCGAGAAGAGGGCCAACACCCGCACCCCAGCTTGTCCTGACTCCCTGCCTCACTTCGCCCAAGGATGCCTGCCTTGCTTCTCCCAAGGATGCCTGCCTTGCTTCGCCCAAGGATGCCTGTCACACTTTGCCCAAGGATGTCTGTCTGGCATCACCTGGGGTTGCCTGTCGCTCCGCATCGCCTGGGGTTGCCTGTCGCTCCGCATCGCCTGGGGTTGCCTGTCGCTCCGCATAGCCTGGGGTTGCCTGTCGCTCCGCATAGCCTCGGGTTGCCAGCCGCTCCGCATCGCCTGGGGTCGCTGGAACTGCTTCGCCAGGGGTTGCAGTCAGCCCTGCTTGGCCGCAGGGGTCAGTGTGGCCAGAGCAACACCAGAGGGAGATGCTGGCTATGGAAAAGGGGGGAGAGGTCAGGAGACCACCCCTCTTCGCAACAATTTCGCTGCAGGAGTTCCGGGGGCTGGAGTCCCCCCAGAGCGAGCTGCTGGCTATAAAGGGGGGAGAGGTCAGGAGACCACCTTCCCCTGCAGCAGTTTCACTGCAGGAGATCTTGGGAGAGGTCTGGAGACCAACAACCCCAGCAGCTTTTCCGCTGCTGGACTTGCCCCGGCTGAAGGAGTCAGCCTGGGAGCTGTCAGCACATCTTCTGACAGCCACACCATTGGCAACATTTCCGCTGCCAGTGGTACAGGGGGAGAAGAGATTCGCCCCACTGTCAGCACGTCTACTGACAGTATGGCCAGTAGCAGCCTGGCTACTGGCAACATTGCCACCCATCAACCCCTTAAAGTCCCTATTCTTGGCCATGGACTTTGAGCGAGACTTTTGGGATTTTAAGGGGGGAGGTGGCCATTGAGGCCATGTGTGATTTGCACAGGGGGGCTATATGTGACAAAGTGCCCGCCCCTGTGTGTATTTTCTGTTATATGTTGAGTGTGGTGTGTTAAATGTTGGTGTATAGTCATTGGTACACGGGATATAAACGGGTCTGTTTAACACGAGTGTTTAAAATGTATATGTGTATTTAGGCACGAGGATTGCACAGCACTTCACGTACAAGTAAAACGTAATAATATGTGAGCACGGGGAATTGAAGATTTTCAAGCTGTAACAAGGTTATTATTTTTATGTGTGTCTAAAAAAAACAAACTATTTTTCATTCCGACATTGATCAGGTACTACTGAGCTTTCTACATTTTTCATATGATTCCATCTATTGAGAGAGGCAGCTCAAGACATTTTAAGGTCAATTATATTTTATTACTTTCACAAGGGCAAACTCCCCAACACATACATGTGTTATTACTTATATTGAAAAATACATATTTCTGTCAAATGGGGTCAGCAACTACAAATAAATTGCAAGAGATACAGTAGGTTGAGTTTTCTAATCTGATTTTGCAATGAACATAGTATTAATTGAATTTTCATTTAATTGTGTGGTGCAGTCTCTTTTTACCTTTACTATTCAAATGATCGTACACACTGATTAGACAACCTGTTTTGTCAACTGTGGCAAAGTGCCCCGCCCCTGGGCTATTTATTTGTGTTATATGTTACGTGTAGTGTGTTAATGCTGGTGTATAGTCATTGATATATAAATGGGTCTGTGTAACATAAGTGGTTTAAAAGGTATATTTGTATTTAGGCACAAGGATTGCACAGCACTTCACGTGCAGGTAAAATGTAATAATATGTGAGCACGGGGAATTGCACTTTATTAATTCACGTGCAGTTGTACCACGACTCCAATTGAATGATTGATTAGCAATCGAGTCTCGGTACAGCTGCATAAAAGCTGCATGTTTTCACATACTCGGGTTGTGTGTTTGGTGAGTGCAGAAAGGGATTGGAGACGGAGGTAAAGATAATAAGAATAGTTAAAGTTAAAAAGAATAGTTAAAGTATCTTCTCACCATGTTTGTCTGTATAGTCTGTTTTGTTTGTCTTTTTGTTTTGGCGACGAGTGCCGTGTCCTGTGTTTTTGTTTGTTACAACTGTTTATTTTCTGTCTGTTCTGTTCACTCATTAAATGCTGAGAGAAACCATTCACTGAGCTCCACCAAACTCCACCTCTCTCTTTGTTTATTTACCTGTTTCTGGTCGGATGTCCCCCACTCCGACCGTCTTTGTGACATCCCCCTAGTTAACTCAACCCAATTAAAGGGATAATTAGGGTCAGCTGTTTGAATACTTTGGTTAACAATCAGGCCTGATTTGGGCCAGCCCTGCCCATCTGACTAACTTTGGCCCTTACCATCACAGTGAAGTTGTCAGCACACAGGTTCTAGAGGCACATCATGCCATGATCAAAAGAAATTCCTGAAGACCTCAGGAAAAAAAAAAAGTTGTTGATGCCTATCAGTCTGGAAAGGGTTACAAAGCCACTTCCAAGGCTCTGGGGTTCCACCAAACCACAGCCAGAGCCTTATTGTCCAAATGGAGAAAGTTTGGGACATTAGTGAATCTTCCCAGGAGTGGCCATCCTGCCAAAATCTCTCCAAGAGCAAGACGTAAAATCGTTCAGGAAGTCACAAAAAGCCCTAGAACAACATTCAGTGATCTGAAGGCCTCTCTCACCTCGGCTAAGGTCAGTGTTCATGACTCCACCATCAGAAAGACACTGGGCAAAAATGGGATTCATGGCAGAGTAGCAAGGTGGAAACCACTGCTCACTAAGAAGAACATGAATGCTCTTCTTAAGTTTGCCAAAAAGCACCTGGATGATCTTCAAGAGTTTTGTTCTATGAACAGATGAGGCAAAAATTTAAATTTTTGGCCAATATGGGCCCTGTTATTTCTGGCGAAAACCAAACACTGCATTCCACAGCAAGAACCTCATACCAATGGTCAAGCATGGTGGTGGTAGTGTCATGATCTGGTGATGCTTTGCTGCATCAGGACCTGGATGACTTGCCATCATTGAAGGAACCATGAATTCTGGTCTGTATCAGAGAATTCTACAGGAGAATGTTAGGCCATCCATCCATGAGCTGAAGCTGAAGTGCAGCTGGGTCATGCAGCAAGACAATGATCCAAAACACACAAGCAAGTCTAAATCAGAATGCTTGAAGAACAAGTTTTGGAATGGCCTCTACGGGAAGTGTTTGGTTGCAGTTATTGCTGCTAAAGGTGGCGTAACCAGTTATTGAGTCTAAGGGGGTGATTACTTTTTCACATGGGGCATTGAGTGTTCCATAACTTTAATAAATAAATGAAATAAGTATCAACATTTTGTGTTTGCATTTGCTCACTCAGGGTCTGAGTGTGCAGAAAATCAAACAGGGGGCAAATACTTTTTCACTGTACTGTGTGTGTGTGTGTATATATATATATATATATATATATATATATATATATATATATATATATATATATATACAGTACTGTGCAACAGTTTTAGGCAAGTGTGAAAAAATGTTGGAAAGTAAGAATGCTTTCAAAAATAGACATGTTAATAGTTTATATTTATCAATTAACAAAATGCAAAGTGAGTGAACAGAAAAAAAATCTACATCAAATCAATATTTGGTGTGACCACCCTTTGCCTTCAAAACAGCATCAATTCTTCTAGGTACACTTGCACACAGTTTTTAAAGGAACTCGGCAGGTAGGTTGGCCCAAACATCTTGGAGAACTAGCCACATTTCTTCTGTTGATTTAGGCAGCCTCATTTGCTTCTCTCTCTTCATGTAATCTCAGACAGACTCGATGATGTTGAGATCAGGGCTCTGTGGGGGCCATACCATCACTTTCAGGACTCCTTGTTCTTCTTTACGCTGAAGATAGTTCTTAATGACTTTTGCTTGTATGTTTGGGGTCGTTGTCATGCTGCAGAATAAATTTGGGGCCAATCAGATGCCTCCCTGATGGTACTGCATGATGGATAAGTATCTGCCTGTACTTCTCAGCATTGAGGAGACCATTAATTCTGACCAAATCCCCAACTCCATTTGCAGAAATGCAGCCCCAAACCTGCAAGGAACCATGCTTCACTGTTGCCTGCAGACACTCATTCGTATACCACTCTCCAGCCCTTCGGTGAACAAACTGCCTTCTGCTACAGCCAAATATTTCAAATTTTGACTCATCAGTCCAGAGCAGCTGGTGCCATTTTTTTGCACCCCAGTTCCTGTGTTTTCGTGCATAGTTGAGTTGCTTGGCCTTGTTTCCAAGTCGGAGGTATGGCTTTGGCAGCAAGTCTTCCATGAAGGCCACTTCTGACCAGACTTCTCTGGACAATAGATGGGTGTACTAGGGTCCCACTGTTTTCTGCCAATTCTGAGCTGATGGCACTGCTGGACGTCTTCTGATTGCGAAGGGAAGTAAGCATTATGTGTCTTTCATCTGCTGCAGTAAGTTTCCTTGGCCGACCACTGCGTCTACGGTCCTCAACGTTACCTGTTTCTTTGTGCTTCTTCAAAAGAGCTTGGACAGCACATCTGGAAACCCCTGTCTGCCTTGAAATTTCTGCCTGGGAGAGACCTTGCTGATGCAGTATAACTACCTTGTGTCTTGTTGCTGTGCTCAGTCTTGCCATGGTGTATGACTTTTGAAAGTAAACTGTCTTCAGCAAGCTCACCTTGTTAGCTGCGTTTGGCTGTTCCTCACCCAGTTTTATTCCTCCTACACAGCTGTTTCTGTTTCAGTTAATGATTGCGTTTCAACCTACATATTGAATTGCTGATAATTAGCACCTGTTTGGTATAATTATTAAATCATACACCTGACTATATGCCTACAAAATCCCTGACTTTGTGCAAGTGTACCTAGAAGAATTGATGCTATTTTGAAGGCAAAGGGTGGTCACACCAAATATTGATTTGACATAGATTTTTCTTCGGTTCACTCACTTTGCATTTTTTTAATTGATAAATATAATCTATTATCATGTCTATTTTTGAAAGCATTCTTACTTTACAGCATTTTTTCA